>NW_024425564.1:19422138-19615327 GCF_017311325.1 Ursus maritimus
CCTAGGTGGTTGTGTTTGCCCGTATAAAGGCTGGTGGTCTTAAGGTACAAAAGAAGGTATCACGGTCCTTAGAATAAGGGCAGGAGCTGGCGAGCATTGCTTATAAGTAGTAAGGACCCACCTTTGAAGCACTAGAAAGGCAAGATCTCTCAGCAGGCAGAGGTTTTGACCAGTCATTCTTTTGAGGGAGAAGTCACACTTTTAAGAAAGTTTAAGTTTCAGTATCAGAGTCTATATTCAGAATGTCATATTTAGAGCAATTCTAAGATGCAAGATACTCCAATCCTTTGTAGAATGCTCATGTAAATAAGAAAGTCATGCAACCAAGAAAGGAATCATCTCCTCTTAGACAAAAGAGCAAGGAAAAATTAGGGCACATTAAAATGGAATGCAAACAGAAGAAGTCCCCAGAAAATGAAAGCCTGATGTTCAGATGTCAGACATCTAATCTCTAGCAAAGGAAACCAGTCATTGCAGAATGCTTGAAGCAATGGAAAATGTAGTGTGGGAGTGCCTTAGAACCTGGAGCACCGGGAGTCCTACAGAAGTCACAGTGGCCAGGTTCTCAGGTGACCTGTCAGAGCAAAGAACCACCAGGCCCAAGATCATGAATTAAGATATCAAATGAGCCAAGAACATAAAAGTGAAAAGTCATGAAAGGTCCCACTCCAGAGTGCCATGGAGTCTGGCCTATGGGATACCAGCATTACCCCTGCTTCCTAAAGAAAGGTTGAAGGGCAGGAGCTGGGCTTGAAAGACTGTAATTTACTTCTAATTTGGCACACTAAGATAGGTTAATAAAGCTGATTATTTTAAGCAGTGAAACACTAAAACACATGTCTTAAATTAAAGTACATATTAATGGTATTACATTAGTCATTCTGCAAATATTTATTAAGGACCTTCTGGGTATTTATTCTTCTAGAGACAAATAAGAAAAAGTTGCTGTCCACAAGTGGAAGGGGCAGAAACAAGATGAACAGGCAAGTCTAATTTGCTATGCTGAGTGCTAGGATAGGAGTAAACATAGAGAAGAAAAAACAGGAGCCTGTGATCCAGCCATACGGGTCAGAATAAATTCTGAAGGAAAAACATAAGTTAGGTGGGAGAAGGGGAAGGAAACATTTAAGGCAAAACAGGCAGCATATACCAACCACCCAAGAATCCAGAGCAACAACCGCATCATACCAGCCTCATTGGTGCATATGTGTGGCAAAGAGTTATGCTAAGTAGCACAGTTTTTTCTGAAGCATAGAGTGCTCGGCAGTGTAGCAACAGAAAAGATTAGATGGATAGGTAGGGTAGACAAGCTAGGTCACAAGAGGCCACATAGTTTACATATAGAAGTTTGGACTTCCTCACTAATAATTTTTGTTTTTATAAATACAAAAAGTGATTTCTATTTGTAGCCATAATAGAATGCCTAGTACCAGACTAGCCTCCTCATTATAAACAATTGTAAAATTGGACAAACTGTATGAAGCAGATGTTTTCTGGTATTGGACACAAGGTAGTACAAGACTGTGAGCCCTGAAAGAAGGAAAACTCATGGAGTGTGTCTTTTGATTGCTCTGGCTGTTTTCCAAGGACAATTTCCTGATCATGGGGCAGGGAGCTGAAGCCCCAACAGTGCACGTCAGTCCCTTGAGCTGAGGGGGCAGAGATCAGAGTTTAGAGATGTTAAAGTTGCTGGAATATACAGGGAACGAGTACTAGAGAAGAGGGAGCTGCTTAGGAGTTGAGGGATGGATGTGGGCAAAAATCTGCATGAAAGTTCCCTTCAAGTCCTTTGCCAAATGCTGGGATGCACATGTATAGGGTCATACTACATAGGACTTAGCAGAGAATAGCTGTTATACGGTTGAACAACACAATTTACCAAAACTGACTCAAGGAAAAATAGAAACCCTAAATAGTCCTATTCCTGTCAAAGAAATTTAATCATCACCACCATCACCATCCCATAAAAACAACCTGAGGCCTAGATGTATCACTGGTGGATTCTAGCAAAGAATTAAAGGAGAAATAATTATAATTTTAATCAAATTCTTCCAGGAAATACAAAAAAGGGAAAAATTTCCTAATACATACAAAGATAATACACACTATCTCTCATAAACAGATGCAAACATTCTCTCAAAAAATTAACAAATAAAATCCAGAAATATATAAAAAAGGTAATGCATCATGATGAAGTGAGGGTTTTTCTAAACCAAAAGGGATGCAAAAATTTACATCCAAAAAATCAGTCAATGAAATTCAACATATTATAAAATAAAGGGGAAAAATCATATGATCTCAAGATACACAGAAAAGTTATTTACAAAAGTCAACATCCATTAATCATTAAAACAACACACACAAACTCTAAGCAAACAATGAATTGAGAAAACTTCCTCATTTTTATAAAGGGTATTGGGGAGAAACCTATAGCAAGCATCATATTTAATGGTGAAATATTGAATAAATTTCTCCAAATATCAGTTACTCAGCAAGGATGCCTAATATCACCACTTCTTCTCAATATTGTGTAGGAGGTCCTATCCAGTAGAAAGCTAAATAAATAAATAAATAGGAAGCATACAGATTGGACAGGAATAAGTAAAACTATCTGTATTTGCAGAAGATAAAATTTTTAAAATCCTAACAAATCTAAAAAAATAGAATTAATAAGTAAATTTAGCAAGGTCACAGGATACAAGGTCAATATATAAACATGAATTATCTTTCTACACACTAGCAAAAAATAATTAGAAACTGACTTTTTAAACTACCATTTAAAATTGCATGAAAACCACAAAAATAGTTAGGAATAAATTTAACAAAAGGTATGCAAGGCCTCTGAAATCCAAAAAACACTACTAAGAGAAATAAAAGATTTAAATAAATAAATGAGAAAGTTTAAGTAAATCTACCGTGCTCATAAGTTGTTGTTAAGATGTCGATCTTTCCCATATTTATCTATAGAGTCAAGATAATACCAAACGAAATTCTGGCAGACTGTTTTTTTTTGCAAAATTGATGGGCTAATTCTAAAATTTATGTAGAAATGAAAGAACGAAGAGCTAAAATAATTTTGAAAAAGTTGGAGAATTGACACTATCTGATCTCAAGACTTACTATAAAGCTACCATAGTTAGGACAGTGTGGTATTGTTATAAGAGTAGACGTGTAGATCAATGGAATAAAATAGAGAGTCCAGAAATATATCCACACATATATGGTCAACTTTGACAAAGTCACAAAGATAGTCCAATGGGGGAAAAGATAGCATTTTCAACAAATGGGTGTATTTGAACCATTAGATATCCACACAGGGAAAAATGAACCTTGGGTCCTACTTCTCTATTAACAAAAATTAATTTAAGGTGGTTCTTTGACCTAAGTGTATGGGCTAAAAATACAAATTTCTAGAAGAAACCATGGGATAGAACTTCTTTTCTCTTAGGCTAAAATTTTCGCAGATTTCCTAAAATAAAATTTAAACATAAAAATAAAAGTCACTATAAAAGAAATATTTGATAAACTGAAGTACAAAATTAAATTTTTTGTTCTTCAAAAGAAACTGTGCTTTTAGAGGCTGATGGAAATATTCACTATTTTGATTGTGATGATGGTTTCAATGATGTATATATGTCAAAACTCATCAAATTGTACAGTTTAAACATATATGGTTTATTTAACATCAATTATACTCCAATCCCTATCTTATATCACTCATAAAAATGAACTCAAAATGGATTAAAGTCTTAAGTTTAGGACCTGAAACTGTATAACTTTATAATATTTGCAAATCATATATCTGGTAGGGGATTAATATCCAAAAAAGAAAAAGAATTCATACAACTCAGTAGCAAACAAGCTAATGATTCTTTTTATTCTTTTAATTTCTAAAAATATTTATTTAAGAGAGAGAGAGTGCACAAGCGAGTGAGCATGAGTAGAGGGAGAGGCAGAGGGAGAGAATCTCAAGCAGACCCCCCCTCCCTGAGCAAAGAGCCAGACACAGTGGGGCTTGATCCCATGAGTCATGAGATCATGACCTGAGCTAAAACCAAGAGTCAGAGGTTTAACTGACTGAGCCACCCAGGGGCCCCTAACAATTCTTTTTAAAAGTGGGCAGAGGAACTGAATAGAGTTTCACAAAGAAGATACAGAAGACCATCAGGCACATGAAAAGATGTTCAACATCACCAGTCATCAGGAAAATGCAAATCAAAACCACAATGAGATATCATCTCACACCTGTCAGAATGGCTATGACCAAAAAAACAAAAACAAAACCCAAAAAACAAAAAAACAAACAAACAAAAAAACCCAAGAGATAACAAGTGATGGCAAAGATGTAGAGAAATGCACTGTTCACGCACGTTGGTAAATGTAAATTGGTGCAGCCACTATGGAAAACAGCATGGGGGTCCCTCAAAAACAATTAAAAATAAAACTACCATATGGTCCAGCAGTCCCACTCTTTGGTATATATTCAAAGGAAGTGAAATCATGATCTCATAGAGATTCCTGCACTCCCATGTTTATTGTAACATTACTCACAATAGCCAAGATATGGAAACAACCTAAGTGCCTATCAACACATGGCTGGATAATGAAGATATACTATAGAATCCTGCAGTTTGCAACAACTTGGATAGAACTTGGGGACATCATGCTAAGTGAAGTAAGTCAGACAGAAAAAGACAAATACTGTTGCTAAGACAGAAAATCTTAAATGTTCTCATTGCCCTCCAAAAATGGTTAATTATTATGTGACAGGACAGAATAATACTATAGTGATAATCATTTTACAATTTATAAATGTACCAAATCAGCACGCTGTCCACCTTAAACTTATATATATTATGTGTTAATTATATCCTAAAGCTGGAAAAAAAAAAACCCTCTTAAGCTGCTGATTTAAGTTCATTGAATTTATGGAAAATGCCCACTATATAATCCAATCAACAGAATCAGTTCTATTTATTTAAAAAAAAAAAAAAAAGGATTGCCAATGAGGCTTACTTTGTTTTTAAAAGTCTGACTTTGCTATTGTGGACAATGCTGGTATGAACATTGGGTGCATACGGCCCTTCTCTTCACTATGTCTGTATCTTTGGGGTAAATACCCAGTAGTGCAATGGCTGGATCATAGGGTAGCTCAGTTTTTAACTTTTTAAGGGACTTCCACATTGTTTTCCAAAGTGGCTGTACCAACTTGGATTCCCACCAATGATGTAGGAGGGATCCCCTTTCTCCACATCCTCTCCAACATTTGTTGTTTCCTGTCTTGTCAATTTTTGCCCACAATAGCTAAATTGTGGAAGGAGCCGAGATGCCCTTCAACAGATGACTGAATTAAGAAGATGTGGTCCATATATACAATGGAATATTACTCAGCCGTCAAAAAGAACAATTTCTCAACATTTGCTGCAACATGGATGGTACTGGAGGAGATAATGCTAAGCAAAATAAGTCAAGCAGAGAAAGACAACTATCGTATGGTTTCACTCATTTATGGAACATAAGGAGTAGGAAGATCGGTAGGAGAAGAAAGGGAAGAAGAAAGGGGAGGGTAAACAGAAGGGGGGATGAACCATGAGAGACTATGGACTCTGGGAAACAAACTGAGGGCTTCAGAGGGGAGCGGGGTGGGGGAATGGGATAGGCCGGTGATGGGTATTAAGGAGAGCACATATTGCATGGTGCACTGGGTGTTATACGCAAGTAATGAATCATGGAATTTTACATCAAAAACTAGGGATGTACTGTATGGTGACTAACATAATATAATAAAAAATATTATTAAAAAAATAAAAGTCTGACTTTGTTTTTCAATTCAAATAAAAATATGTTAATGCAAAAATTAAATTAAAAATAAAACATGCTGTTGAGAAGATAAAAAAGCAAGCCAGGTACTTGTCATGTTGAGCACTGGGTGTTATATGTAAGTGATGAATTGCTAAATTCTACTCCTGAAACTAATATTACATTATATGATAATTATCTAGAATTTGAATAAAAATTTGAAATGAGCAAAAAAAGGCAAGCCACAAACTAAGAGAAAATAATTGTAATAAATGAATCTGACAAAGGACTTGTATCTAGGATATGTAAAGATCTCTTATTACTCACTAATAAGATAAACTCCACCCAAAAAACAAGCTAAAACTAAAGGAACAGGTACTTCCCAAAAAAGATGTACAAAAATAACCAAAAATGACCAAAAATAACCAGATGGTCAAAAATAACATGAAAAGATAACTCATCTTATTTAGTCATCTGGGAAATGCAACTTAAACCACAGAGACATACCACTACTTACCCCCTCCAAAGGCTAAAAATAAAAAAAACCTCTACCAACACCAAGAGTTGGCAACCACGGGGAACAACTGAAACTCTCGTACCCTGCCGGTGAGAATGTAAAATGATACAACCATTCTGGAGTTAAGCATACATGTCACTTACAACCTAGGTTTTTACAAAAGCGTAATGAAATTATATGCCCACATGAGAGCTGTCGACGTTTGTAGCGGCTTTATTCATCTCAGCCACAAAGTAGAAACAATTCAAATGAGCAAATGGATGAACACAGCGGGGTGTCCATAGAATGCACAAAGCCACTCACCAATACAAAGGAACGAACTATCACACGTAGAACAACAAAGCGGTTCTCAAAACTTCAGAGTGAAAGAGGCCAGAAATAACAGATCCCTTCTAGGTATGCATGATTGTACTTTGTGATGGTGCAGTGACAGAAATCAGACCTAGTGATGAGATGAGATGACTGGTTGCCTTTTGGTGGGTGGAGGGAAGACCAATTGCACAGGGCAACTTTCTGGATTAACGGAAACGTTCTGTACCTTGATTTGGGTGGTATCACGTGGATTTATGTATTTGTCAATACTCATCGAACTGTTAAGCGTACACATTTTATTGTATGTAAGTACACCTCAATAAAAACACAAAAAAGCAGTCGTTTGGTTACAGTTGACCTAATAGGAAAGACATCATTTCGATGCGTTTGTGATAGGATTGTGCTGGAAACCTTCTTAAGAGAACAAACATGAGGAAATAAACCCATGTCCTAAAAGAGCCCAATCTTCCCATCATTATCCAGGGAATGGACTTCAAAAATACTGTATTTTTTGTGACGCCCGGGTGGCTCAGTTGGTTAAGCATCTGACTTTGGCTCAGGTCAGGATCCCAGGATCCTGGGATAGAGTACCGCACCCAGCTCCCTGCTCAGTGGGGAGCCTGATTCTCCCTCTGCCTCTGTTGCTTCTCCTGCTTGTGCTCTCTCTCTCTCTCTCTCTCTCTCTCGGACAAATAAATAAAATCTTAAAAAAATATATTCTGAGTGTTTCTTAAAACTATTCAGATGAACACTCCAGATGGGCAAAATTGGAAGACAAGGTTAGGTTTTGATCCACTCGATCATGAGTAAATCAACAAGTATTTATAGGAGACACTCTGACAAAGACCACAGACGTGGCTGCAGGATATCACACTGGTTGTGAAGACGGGTTATAATCCTGACCCCACCACATTAGCTGCAGAGCCACGTGCAAGCCACGAAACCCTTCTAAGCCTTACCTTCGTCTACCTTATGATTTTGTGAGAATTAAATTATATGAGAATACCAATGGAAAGCTCTCAGAACAGTGGTTGTTATCAAACAGCCTGCAATACAAATGAAAGTGCTATTTTCAGTATCCTAGGCCATTCGGATGAGTTCTATCTGGAAAGACAGATTCTCCTATAGTCTGCCTCTCCCAGGCCTAACAAACACAGAGAGAAATACATCTGAACTACCCATCCCACTAAGAATATATATCCCTATTCGCACACATCATCTAAGTTTTTAAGTGGTTGTTTTTATAAAAGGGGTAGAGCCATAAAAACAAACGTCAAAGGTGGGGGTAGCGGCAGCGGATACCATCCCCGTGTTTCATCAGAGGAAAAGGAGGCCAAAAAGGTGAAGTGAGAGGTCACTGAAAGAAGAGGCTTACAACACGACAGTCTAAGAGGGAGAGAGACTAATTAGAAAGAATTCGGGAGAAAAAGCAGCCTGTTGAGGGGACTTGAAAAAACATCATATGGGGGCACCTGGGTGGCTCAGTCATTAAGCGTCTGCCTTCGGCTCAGGGCGTGATCCCGGCGTTATGGGATCGAGCCCCACATCAGGCTCCTCTGCTGGGAGCCTGCTTCTTCCTCTCCCACTCCCCCTGCTTGTGTTCCCTCTCTCACTGGCAGTCTCTATCTCTGTCGAATAAATAAATAAAATCTTAAAAAAAAAAAAGAAAAAACATCATATGAAAATTATTCACTTAAATCAAATGTGTTTAACCTAGAGATAAAGACAAGACGGCGTTCTCAACCAAAAGAAAAACTGGCCCTATTCTGTATGCCGCCCCCCGCCCCCCACCCCCCAAACAGACACAGAGCTATTTCCAGGGAGTAGAGAGAAATTTCAGCTCAATAATAGTCTAATAGTCAGAGCTGGCCAATACTGGAACAGAGCGTCAGGAGCTAATGAACCCCAGAGGCCCCCAGGTTCTCCGGGGCTTGAGGCAGTGTGGATGGAGAGGTCTTGCTTCTCCTTCTAGCATTGCCACGACTTATTCTCTTAAATGTAATCTGCTCTCTATGGGCAACTTTTAATGCAATTCTCCATGAGCCGCCTATGCCTGACATTTAATGTAGTCTTTACACAATCAGCTGCAGTATAGCTAGGGCTGGTGTTCTACTTTGGATTTGATTCCTCTCTTGACTTTCTCTTTCTCTGTGGATTCACACTGGGTGCAAGCATCATCTAGCAGGAAGTAGAGCAGGGAAGACCCCTGAAAAGAGATCCAGCTTATCCCTAGGAAACACCAGTGAGAAAGCTCTTTGAATTTGTTTCTTTCCATTTGTTTCTCCAAGAAGAGAATGAGATAGGGAGAAAGGGAGAGGGATTCCCACCAGGCCATAGAGGGTGATGGTCCACTGTGGTGTGGAAGTGGAGTCAGCATGAGCTGGGTAGAGGGAAAGGAATAGGAAGCCAGAATGAATTTCCAGACCTTCGAGCCACACGCATGTACAAAAAGTATTTTATAATCTGTTACGTACATTTGATTACACATAGTGTTTCTGGATGCATTCAAGCAGATGCAAATCGATGTGCCTGTATTTCAAATGAGTTACAATTCAGGACTGTGAAAAAAGCATTATCTTTTAGCCCCATCTTATATTGACTTGAAGCATGAAACAGAGGTCCTTATAAAATATTTGGAGAAAGTTGCCTTTGGTGTTGAAAGTTCCCATATTGGTTTCAGTCCAAAAGTGACTTTCTTCCCCCCTCTGCATGACTTAATAATAAGGCATTCAGTCACCTCAGGGCTGCCGGCCTCTGAAAAAGCCCCATATACCTGCAGAGTGCTCCCCACCCCCCAAACATTCTTCACATTTCACTGTCACTGCCCTGCCTGTTCCTATTAATCCCCAGAGGTGTGCCCCCCCAAGATTCCTGAATGCAGCATACCTCAAGGAGGGCCCTGAGGCTGACTGTGACCTTGTGTGCCATGGACTTAGAGACTCGCTCACCACCCTAAATAAACAGAAGGAAGGTTTATTTATGGAGAGAGGAGCGGGGAGTGGGAGAGGGAGAGCCAGGGAATCTAAAAGAGCAGAAGCAGAGCGCAGCATTCCTGAGCTCTGGCTTCAGTAGGAAACCCATATGCACCCCTCGAGGCTCTTTTGGGGACACTAAGGGAAGCAGTGTAGGAGGACGCAGCAGCTTGATCTTGTGGCTTTATCACACGGAGCTTCCAGGAAAGAATGCTGGGGCTCTCTCAGAGCACAGAGTTTCCCAGACGTGAACTAAGACCAAACTCAAGCTAAACAAATTTGGGCCCAATTTCTCTAATTTCTGAGTTAAGATCAAAAAGCCCGTTGTGATCCTAAGGCAGGTCTGTTGGTCTCCAAAATCCACGTTCTCAACCACCACAGACCCTGGTTCCCATGCAGCAGGATCCTAGAATGCTCCTTCCCCTCCCCTTTACATAGGGCTGCCTCTGGGAAACAGGGGCCAAGAGACAAGATCTAGGTCATTCAGGTTTTGGCTCAGATGCTGCTCCCTCCGAAAAGCCTTCTCTGAATACCCAGCATAAGTTACACACCAACCCCCCATCAATCTCTATCATCCTAGCCTATTTTAATATTGTTCTCATAGCACTTATTACATTCTGAAGTTATTCTGTATATCTGTCTACCCCCCTGTTCTCCCTTGCCAGGAGACTGAGATCTCCCGGAGGCCGGGGGCTGGGGGTTGTTAAACACTGCTCTACCCTGATACTAGAACAGTGCCCGGCCTGGAGGTGCTCAAGAGATATCAAATGAATGAATAAATGAAGGATCAAATGGGTGAATGGATGCACCAAAAAAGTGGGTCAGGAAATTTTGATTTGTGGGATGTATAACCTAGAATAACAGGAAGAGGAAAGAAAATGAAAAATGAGATTAGTTTCTTTGCAATCTGCAACCACCCACTGTCTGCCACTCATCCAGCCACTCTCAAGCTACCCAGCCCTACCCTTATTTAAACCCAAAAAAGTGCTCTGTATGATGGCATGTACTGTTTATGTCTGTTCTGTCCATCTCGCCCGACGGGCATTCAAAGACATTGTCTCCTTACTGATTTTTCTGCCTGGATGACCTATCTATTGAGCAGTGCAATGTTAAAGTCCCCTACTATTATTGTACTACTATCAGTTGATATCTAGTGGCAGTGTGTTCAAGGGTGCAGGGAGCCACGTTCCCTTGAAACGTTCCTGATGATATTTGATTTGGAAGGGCTGAAAATGACGAAAGTCTATTTGTGATGCAACTTTCATCCAGCCCGGAAACTCTCAACCAGAGTGGACGTGCCAGAATCTCTGGGATAAAGGACGCAGTGGAGAGTGTGGAATTTAATAATGCATTGTTTGCCTTTGGATTTTTAACACTTACTATCAGGGGGCCAAGGTTCAAAAAGGTTGGAAGTGATCCAGATAATGTGATCAGAGAAGATTTGCAGGAAATCTTAATAACAGGAGAGAGTCAAGGATGAATCTGAAATCTGGAGATTTAAAATCCAGGGGGAAAGTGGTTTGTATTAACCATTATGGGGAATCTGGAACAAGCTGGTCCCCATGAAAGACCAACCATGTCACTGGAGAGTTGGAATTTGGACCAGCCCAGCCCCCAGGAAGAGGGACTTGAGATTAAGTTCAATCATGTAGCCAATGATTTAATTAACCCTGCCTACGTAATGAAACCCCAGTAAAGACTCTGGACGCAGGTTGAGTGGAGCTTCCTGGTTGGTGAACCCATTGATGTGCCAGGAGGGTGGTGCACTCAGATTCCACAAGGAGAGGCAGGGACGCTTGGGACCCTCCCAGACCTTGCATGGGCATGTCTGCATTTGGCTCATCATGATTTGTGTCCATGGAGATAAAACTATAATCATACGTGTAGTGCTTTCTGAGTTCTATGTTATCCCAGTGAGTTACTGAACCTGATGGGATCATGGGAACCTCTTACATTTATAGCTGGTCAGTCAGAAGCATGAGTGGCCCTGAGACTGTCAGCTGGGAGTCTGAAGTGAGGGCATTCTTGTAGGACAGAAACCCTAAGCCTGTGCAGTGTGATGCTAACCGGGTAGCTGAAGTGGGAACTGTGTTGTAGGACACCCACTCGCGGTGGAAACAGCATTTACATGTCTCAATGCCTGTAGTGTGCACACGTGTGTCATACAACAATTGCTGAGGTACACAGGGATTTTTAGAGGGCTAGCTCCAAGTGGAAACATTTTGAAGGAATGTAATATTTTATTTCTCACTAGTCTTAGTTGCTAACTGCCAATAATTAAAGAATTCTAAGTGCTATGATGGGTGATGATTTTTATCAAAGAAATACAGCGTAGATGGATCACCCTCATTTGGGACCCTCCTTTAAGGACACCCACTTAATCAAATAGGAAAATACTTCATCTTTAAACTTTAATATGTAAAATTACAGCCTCTGCAGAAATGTAGGAAAATTTATCTCTGCTTAATTCTTGGCTTCTTTATTTTTTAAAGAACTCTAAGATGCCACTGATTTTTAAGAGGATGAGTTGATGACAGATTTTGAGGGGAGAAGGGGAAGGAAAGTAAAACTACCACATTAAGTATGGATATCCACTGTAAGATATTATCCACTGCAGGATTAGTAACATGTAAAAATAATAAAGTACATCTTAGATTTGAGAAAATATGATATCATCAAGATCTCCTTTGCTTCTCTTTAACTATCAGATGATCTGCCCTGTACGTGTTCAATGTAATCGCTTTATCCGTAATCAATTTTCTATTCTAAAATATTACTGTCTCAAAGCATAATTGTTTTAATAAAATGTCTAGATTGGGGGTGATGTGGCTAAGACAGGGGTCTACTGCTTTCCATGATAAGCATTCTGAAAATAAAAAAATTATTTTCCATATTAACTGAATTTTGGAAAATAATTCTTCACTACTCACATAATACATTGTACACTGACGGAAACGAGCTTGGTCTCATACATACGTACCAATTGCAGGCCTTCCATGGAGCGGGCAGGTATTCTCCCCATCTAGGTCCTGCTTTTCTATATGGAGAAGATGATTCAGAAGTCAACCCTAGGGCTTCTGGATCGCTATATCATTTCCCACCTGCCCTCCAGATGGCCAGCCCAAGGGAGGCAGATAACACAAAATCCAGAATTCTATTTTTAGGGTCTGTGCCTTAAAATCCCTTCATAACAAGTAAGTCAATTTTATGCCTTCTTGACCTTGAAATCTGAGTTATCTATATTAAATTAATGAACCACCCAGTGTAAGAAACTAGCTACTACTGAGATCAGATGGCTAATCACAATCTTAATCAGACCAAGAGACTAAGGATAAAATGCTGCCAACACTGTGTGGTCCTTATCCTCCCCTCAGCTATCTATAGCTAAATCTAGCCTTCACCTGCCAAAATCTTACTGAAAATATGTTGTATGACAGCCAATAAAAAAGATGGCTTTTATTGAGGTAAGACTCACACTGATGAGCTTCCTCTCTTCAAAGGATTTAAATAACCAACATATAAAAACAAACCTATCCATATACTAAAAGAAAGGAGTGCTATAAAATCTGGAGGGATTTTTTTTTTAGGTAATCTAGCACAATACCACGTTAGATGCCTGTTAAATACTCCTGAAGATGGTGCTGATTAGTTTATAATAACTGGACTAAGAGGAGTTGGTGCTAGGCAGTGGGAGGCCAGGGGAAAGAATATACTGTATTTATACACAATGTAATTAAGTTACTTAGCATTGACATGGGAGCTTTCATGCCGGAATCTTAAATCACTATGTAAATATCAATTATGCATCAAAATTCCAATAACTCAGCAGGCTCTGACATTTGCTTTGAGTCACTGTTGAAGAACAAGTTCTGTGGCTTTGAATACTGATGAAACAGAACCTCAGACTCCGTGCTCTCCACTGCCCTCAAATTAATAATGGTTATTAGTACTGACACACTGCCCGGGACTTGGGTAGCCCTTTGTAGCTTGATTGTACTAGAGCACTGAACTATCATTCCTTTATTGCTGTTTTTGTTTTTTGTTATTACCCTAAAAGGTTCTGTGAGACAATGAAGGAAATTTCCATCACAAATTGCCAGCAGAAACTGTGAAGGGCGATGCCTACCTGGGGCATTTAATGACTTGAGCCGAAGCCTGCAGAGCATTACACATCGTCCCTGTGTATGAAGGCATGTTTGGTGAGTGGAGCAGTTAATACTAGTTTCAGATGCTCTTGGGACAGCTCAGAACAAGCAGGTCCAAGCTCTGAGCTATCTTCAACTGCCTCTCTAGGTTATCAGAACTGTGCCTTAAGAATGAAGGATGTGTCTGTTGGTGCAAGCTGGTGCAGCCACTCTGGGAAACAGTATGGAGGTTCCTTAACAAGTTGAAAATAGAGCTACCCTACAACCCAGCAATTGTACTACTGGGTATTTACCCCAAAGACACAGGTGTAGTGATCCGAAGGGGCACCTGCACCCCAATGTTTATAGCAGCAATGTCCACAATAGGCAAACTATGGAAAGAGCCCAGATGTCCGTCGACATATGAATGGATAAAGAAGATGTGAAACACACACACACACACACACACACACACACACACACAATGGAATATTACTCAGCCATCAGAAAGGATGAATAGTTACCATTTACATTGACCTGAATGTAACTGGAGAGTATTATGCTGAGAAAAATAACTCAATCAGGGAAAGACAATTATCATGTGGTTTCACTCATATGTGGAATATAAGAAACAGTGCAAAGGATCATAAGGGAAGGGAGGGAAAACTGAATGGGAAGAAATCAGAGAGGGAGACAAACCATGAGAGACTCTTAACTATGGGAAACAAACTGAGGGTTGCTGGAGGGGAGGGGAGTGGGGGGATGGGGTCACTGGGTGATAGGCATTAAAGAGGGCACATGATGGGATGAGCACTGGGTGCTATAAGTAACTGAGGAATCACTGAACACTACATCTGAAACTAACGCTGTACTAGGTGTTGGCTAATTGAATTTAAATAAATAAAAAGAATGAAGGATGGGTCACTCATTGAGAGGGCGATTTATAAGACAACCGAACCCTCACCTTGCCACACAATCATGTGTTTTTTAACCAGAGCAGCTGCCAATGAACAGATTCTCTCTCCAAGATGAATTGCTTGCATTATTATTATTTTTTTAATCACATCTCTGGAAATTCCTCCTTGCAACATAACCCATTAAATTTTTTTTTTTTTTTTTTAGCCCGGCTCAGCAATCAAGTCAGTCCTTTGGGCTAACCTGAGACCGTTGGCTGGTGTTGACAGCCAGGACCAGGCAACCAGGAAACCATGTGCTCACTGGCTGCTTTTCCTTTTCAGCGGCTGCCAGGTGTAGCCCTGACTTCCCAAGTGCCTCTGGCTCTCCGTCGCATCCTGCCTGTTATCTCTGTCTGGCAAACAACCACGCCGGGCTTCCAGAACTTCAGAGCTTTCGGGGCACTGATGATAAGTTATTCTCAGCCCCCGGTGCCAAAAGTGCTCTTGGCCGGCGCACTGAGGAAGACTATTGTTGTCGCTGGCTGTTATCTCCCGCCCCGACAGCACTTGGCAGGTGTGCGAGCCCATCTCTGGGCCGGGGAAGCGGGGCGCTGGCCTCGAGATGAGTCAGCGCGTCAATAAACAAGCGTCGCGGAGGAAATAGCAACCAGTCTTGAAAACAAAAAAAGAAACATTTTGAGGTTTGTTGGATGCTGAGCTGTTTGTCCTCGTAGCGCGCCCCTGCTTTATCTCCCTTCGCAGCCTTCCTATCAAAGAAACGGGGAAGTTAGTAGTTTATCAAATGTTCATCGGCTGTAATGTTTACGGACTCCTTACATAGCCTGGAAAGTATTTTTGGTGCTGGGGGGAGTGGGGTACTGTTTTCCTTGATTGCAAACTTATATCGTTGTCATTCATCTCCCCTTCCGTCAGACTCCGTATTCTAGGAAATCCCAAGGCTCCCGAGACTGGTGTTGTCTCCTGAACGTACTCCCCGGCCACCAGGGATACCGTCCAGATGGTGGGTGGCCTTGCAGGTGCCTGCAGGGGGAGGAGAATGGCGAGCTTTCTCCCCAGCGCTGCAACCCTGCTCCGGGGAGGCTCTGTCTCTGCGGCAGTAGTGCAGGGCAGAGGAAGAGCGGGGAACAGCTCTCACCCCAGGCTTGCCCAGCAAACAGGGCCTGATGCCGGCAACTCAGCGCGGGCCACGGGGCCCAAGTACCCCCCTCAGTGTCTGCCTGCATCATGTGTGGGCCAAACACCAGGCTTCGGTGATTCAGCAGGAACCCAGAGGGCCCACAGGAGACAGGAAGGAAACCTTAAAAGTGTGGTGTGTTCCCACTGGGACTGTTGAGGACACATGGGCAGAGCAGGGCTGCTCCAGTCCCCAGGACCACCTTCCTCTCAGAGATCTAGAACGGACAAGAGTGGTGCTTTCTGTACCAGACTCTCTAAGGTCCCCTGGGGTTGGGACCACAGGTGAGATGGGAGTCCCTGGGGTGACACAGGCACACCTTGCAATAATCCTGTGGTAAGAGAGTCCTAAGAAGGGTGACCGTATCTCTTGATTTCCTCCAGAGATCCTGGGTTTACCCTGGCATATATATTGTTTTTAAATTGAAATTATTTGTTTATTTATTTGAGAGAGAGAGAACACAAGCCAGGAGAGGGGAGCAGCAGAGGCAGAGGGAGAAGCAGAGTCCCCGCTGAGCAGGGAGCCTGATGTGGGGCTCGATCCCAGGACCCTGAGATCACGACCTGAGCTGAAGGCAGACCCTTAACCGACGGAGCCACCAGGCGTCCCTCCCCTGGCACATGTATTAATAACACCCCTTTTCAAGGTGAAGTAGAAAGTTACCAGCTTTCTACAAGAAGTAGAAAATGACCAGCACCTCACTTTTTTCACACTCAAAAGTGTCTTCATTGGCATGATAACAGGTCCCCTTGTCAGTCCACACCCTCATGGGGCTAAGATAAGCACTCCCCATGCCACAGCTGCACTATGAGTGGCACTCACCACCTGGGCTTTTATTTAACGTGGTTTCAGCAAACATTTGCTCAGCACCCCAGCCACTGTGGTAGGCAAAGGGGACAACAGCATGCATACGAGAGACAGACTCATGGGTAGATGACTACAGGGCCCTGTGTTAAATGCACAGCAGATGCACATACAAAATAGGACGGCAGAGTGTCTTTGAAATGTCCATTTAGCGAAGAGCTGCCTGCCCACTTAGAAAAGTATCTAGAGGGGCGCCTGCGTGGCACAGCGGTTAAGCGTCTGCCTTCGGCTCAGGGCGTGATCCCGGCGTTACGGGATCGAGCCCCACATCAGGCTCCTCCGCTATGAGCCTGCTTCTTCCTCTCCCACTCCCCCTGCTTGTGTTCCCTCTCTCGCTGGCTGTCTCTATCTCTGTCGAATAAATAAATAAAATCTTTAAAAAAAAAAAAAAGAAAAGTATCTAGGGTACGTACTGGCTTGCAAGTGGGGATGGCAGTGGTGGCATGAGCAGTGTGAGCAGACAGAAAACCAGAAGCCCATGGAGCAGACATGTTCTTGCTGTGCTTCTGGAAGCACTGTCAGCATCTGGAGAGCAGAGTGCAAACAGGAGCACAAAAGCACTCACATTTTCCCTAAAGACACGCAAAATTTTTAACTTCAATATTTACTCCTATCAATGCTTGGCTACCACCAAATATGTAAAATAAATCTGCTCTACAGAAGCTAAGATCCATGCATGGAGTTTTACACTAACAAAGAAGAATTCTCCTTCGATTCTATTTTTACTCAGGCCTCCTGGCAGCAGACCATTCTCTCTTTTATTATCAGCCTTCAGCACTAATGCAAAATTTAATAAGTACTGGTTTTTCTAATCACTTTTTTTTCTAGTGGCTCAGTGAACATGGCTGCACTTTTAAACTTCGTCTGTGTTCATGAATTTTCTACTGAACATCCCTAGCCACTTCTTCATTTGTTCTGAGGCCAATCATACTTTAAGACCCAATTCACATGTTGACTCCTTAGGAAACCAATCCTGATTCCATGAGGCAAGACTGGTCTTATTCTGTATATTGATTCTTGATGGTATTTAGGACATTATTATGTCACAGCAATTTGTCTCTAAGTCATTGTCCACAGTGATACTGAATTCCTGGAAGCCAGACATTACCTCTGATTCACCTTTCCAATTCTGGTATTTAGCCCCGGGTTCAGTTAAATAATATATCCTATTTTGAATAAACATCATCATAGGTTTGTATCTTTAAAAAAGAGTGTACAACTGAAGGAATCATCCAGAGAATATTCCTGGGGGACTGTCACCTAGGTCAAGAAGGAGAAAGTTACCAGCACCAAGAAGTCCCTCCTTGAGCCCCCTCCCAATCACTACATTCTCCCACCTCTCCAAGGATAACCAGATACTGGTTGTACTATTTTGAATATTATATACATGGAATCATATAGTATATATAACTTTGCATCTGGCTGATTTCACTCAACATTACATTCGTGAGATTCATGCATAATACGGTCTGTAGCTGGATTAGTTCATTTCAGGCATCTGTAGAGTATTGCATTGTATGAACATACCACACTTTATTTATCCATTCTGCTGCCGATAGATATTTGGGTTCTTTGCAACTTGGGACTCTTACAAATCAAGCTCTTATAACTGGGTTTGCATCATTTCTTTAGTCTTGTCAAATACACAACTTTTAGTTCTGCAGGTCTTCTCTATTCCTATTTTCCATTTTATTAATTCTTCTCATCTACTTATTCCTTATTTCTACTTTTTTTTAAAGATTTATTTTTCTTTTTTGAGAGCGAGAATGAGAAAGAGCCAAATAGAGGCAGAGGGAGAGGGAGACAAGCAGACTCCCCACTGAGCAGGGAGCCTGATCCAGGACTCACCCCAGGACCCTGAGATCATGACCTGGGCCAAAATCTAGAGCCGGCCACCTAACCGGCTGAGCCACCTAGGCACTCCCCCCTTATTTCTACTTTCTTTAGGTTTAATTTGCTGTTTTTCTCAAAGTTCTAGAGATAAGTGATTAGAAAACTGATTAATATTTCCTTCCCATATATTATTTTTCTGTAAATTTAAATTTTTTGTAAATCTAATATTTTGTAATTTTTTTGTAAATTTTAATTCACAGTTTAAAAATTTTAAACTATATTGGGGCACCTGGGTGGCTCAGTTGTTAAGCATCTGCCTTCGGCTCAGGGCGTGATCCCAGCGTTCTGGGATCGAGCCCCACATCAGGCTCCTCCGCTGAGAGCCTGCTTCTTCCTCTCCCACTCCCCCTGCTTGTGTTCCCTCTCTCGCTGGCTGTCTCTCTTTCTGTCAAATAAATAAATAAAAATCTTAAAAAAAATTTTTTTTTAAACTATGACTTTTCCTTTAAGCGTGGCTTCAGTTGCATCCCCAAACCTTCAATGTCACAAATTCTCTTTCAGTTTATAATATATTAAAAGATTTTATTTATTTATTTATTTATTTATTTATTTATTTATTTGACAGAGAGAGAGCAGGAGAGCACTGGCAGGGGGAGCAGCAGAGGGAGAGAAAGAAGCAGGCTCCCCGCTGAGCAGGGAGCCTGATGTGGGGCTCCATCCCAGGACCCTGAGATCATGCCCTGAGCCGAAGGCAGATGCTTAACCGACTGAGCCACCCAGATGCCCCTCACTTTACAATATTTTCTGACTTCCACTGTGATTTCCCCTTTGACCCAGGGCTTATTTAGACATAATATTTATTTCTAGTAATATTTTCATTATTAATTTGTAGCTTAATTCTAAGTTGTCAGAACACAGTGTGTATGATCTTCGTATTCTGAAATCTGTTGAAACTTGTTTTATGGCCCAGCAGGGGGCCACTTTTCATAGATGCTCCTGTGTACTTAAGAATAATATATATTCTGCATATTGTGCGGCAATAGGTACCCTGTTCTATGGATGCCAATTTGATCAAGCTTGTTAATTGTCCTGTTCAACTTTTCTACTGTTTTACTGATTTTTCAGTGCCTTTTGCTCAATCATTAAGACAGTTACATTATTTGCTGCAAATTTAGAATTTTTATACTTTGTTGGTGAATTAAATATTTTATCATTCCAAAGTATTTCTCCCTTATCTCTTGGACTGTATTTTGCTCAGTATCCTTTCTCTGATATTACTATAGTTACTAGTTTTCTTTTGGTTAGTGTTTCCACAATATACCTTTTCTTGTCTTTTTCTATCTATATCTCTACATATTTGTTTGCCTTCAATCTTTTCTGTGTTCTCATAATTTGTCTCTTGTAAAAGCACCATTTTAAAAAAATAAACTCAGCTATCAATGTTTACATTTTAAGAAAAGCCTTTTGTCACTATATACATTTAATGTATTTCTTAAGATATATTTGTTTTGAAATCTACAGTCTTCCTATCAGCTTTATGCTCATCTTGCCTATTCTAGGTCATTTTTTTTCCCCTCTTCTTTTTTTGCCTTCTTTAGAATTGACTCAATATTTTAAGATAATTTTCTTCCCTTAACTTGGCAGTTTTCAATCATTTACTATTTTAGTAGGAAAGACTACCAAACACGTATTATTGAATGTCCAAAGCTAGTATTACAGTGCCTGACTGGCTCATTGACAGAGCATGAGACTCTTAACCTCAGAGTTGTGAGTTTGAGCCCCACACTGGGAGAAGAGTTTACATTAATAAATAAATAAATAAATAAATAAATAAATAAATAAATAAATAAATAAAATCTTAAAAAGAAAAGCTAATATCGTTAACATTTTTACTTCTAAATGCAAGGGACTTTGGAATAATTTCATTTATACCCCTCCTGATTGTTGCTGAGAGTCTAAAAAAAAAATCTTTCTGTATTTTTTTTAAAATTTTTTCAAATATTTTATTTATTCATTTGAGAGAGAGAGAGAGAGAGACAGAGACAGAGAACACAAGCAGAGGCAGAGGTAGAGAGATAAGCAGACTCCCTGCTGAGTAGGGAGCCCACTGCGAGGCTCCCTCCTAGGACTCTGAGATCATGACCTGAGCCAAGGGCAGATGCTTAACTGAGCCAGCCAGGTGCCCCTCTATATTTCTTTTAACATCAGTTGGTATTTTATTTTATTTTATTTTATTTGTTTTTACTTTTTTAAAAAATTAAAGTATAGTTGATCATACAACTAGCTAGTGACGCAAGTAAATTCTTAAATCAGTTATTCACACTTCTTAGAGCTCTGGGCTCTTTCTTCCATAACACACCAGTTTTGCTGTTTGAGAAAACTTCTATATATAAATTGTGGTTCCTTTTTTTTAAAAGATTTTATTTATTTATTTGAGAGAGAGAAAGAGAGAGCACAATCAGGGGGCAGGGTAGGAGACAGAGGGAGAGAAGTAGACCCCTGCCCCATCTTAGGACTCTGGGATCATGACCCAAGCCGAAGGCAGACACTTAACCAGCTGAGCCACCCAGAGGCCTCAGGAGCTGAGGTTGATACAAAGAAGATGAGGCTAGAGCTATTGAGACGGTAGGACATACAAGTCACCAGATACAACTTAAAAAAAAAAAAAAAAGCCTTAACAGCAGGAATGAATTATCAAAGAAAGAAACTGATGGATTGGGGCACCTGGGTGGCTCAGTCGTTAAGTGCCTGCCTTCAGCTCAGGGCGTGATCCTGGAGTCCTGCGATCGAGCCCCACATAGGGCTCCCTGCTCTGCTGGGAGTCTGCTTCTTCCTCCCCCACTCCCCCTACTTGTGTTTTCTCTCTCTGTAGCTGTCTCTCTGACAAATAAATAAATAAAATCTTAAAAAAAATTTTTTTTTTAATTTAAAAAAATTTTTTTAAAAAGAAACTGATGGGTTGTCTTCATGAGAACAATGAAGAGAGCAGACAGGGGACTAGGAAAAGTTGAGGTTATCCTATGAAAGCATCTTAAAGTAGAAAAGTGAGGCTCTTGCTCTCTTTAGTGCTTTAGTTTACAAAGTATTTTCACACACTGGATGGTGATGGTGGTAAAATGGGGCAGGAGTCAGGGAGGGGAGGCAGCTGACTGGGCTGCGTCTGTCAGTGCAAGGATGGAAAGCAAGTCAAGATGGAAAGAAATGGCCAGGAGGGGATAAAGGCCATCGTACAAACTAAATCCGTACAGAAGTAAAAATGCTGTGGAAACTGGAAATTTTTTTCTGGATTCACAGATTTTATAAATGTAGTATACCATTTATTCTGTACAGAACTCACACTAGTCATAGATGCGTTTGCAGTGTCTTTACATTAGTTTTTCCCTAAGTCCAGATTATTAGTAGTCCTGGGTGTTTCCATAACCCATCTGCTAATACAGATACCGTCTTCAATGTCCTGTTACCAGCATCGCTTCTGAGCCACATTGATTTATCCCTTCATACACTACTTCACTCATGTGAGAAACACTTATTAAAATTTATGCTAGGAACTAAGGAAACAGATAAAAGACACAGTCCCTGCTGCCAAGAAGTTGCTTGGCTTACTGATGGAATTTCCTAGTACCCCATGTTGCTCTTGGTTATGCAAACATTAGATTCCTAGATTTTTCACTCATGGTTATTCCATTTAGAAAAAGAGGCCCCACTGAGGTTGTTCACTGAGATCGCCATTAGGCATAAGGGCAGGCCTCATGACGGACTCTGAGTCCTGGAGCCTTCCCACAGTGACCAGACCGTATCGCTTTGGCTAAAACTGTGTGAAAACAGCAAAATGACAACTTAGTATTGCTTTTAAATCCTAATGACAGAAAAGGGAGCCAACGCTTTACCCAGGAAGGAAGAAAATGCTATGTCACTTGCTGGGACACTAATGTCAAAATGGGAGGGGGACGTAAGGAGTGCTAACATTCAGATGGCGTTATTGTTCACAAGTTAATTAAAGTCGAATTGTATTAAACATTCAGTTCCTTGGTCCCACTAGCCACATCCTAAGTGCTCAAGAGTCCTGTGTAGCTAATGGCCACCCCACTGGATAGCAGAGATAATAGCACGTTTCCATCACCTCGGAAAGTAAATGCAATGGGTCTCCTGAAAAGGTTGCAAATGGATCTGGATAGCAAAAAAAAAAAAAAAGAATTATAATTATATGTAATGAGAGGTTTTATTTTCTTTTAAAGTTCAGTTAGAACTTTCTAGTGTGTAATTAAATCACACAATAATGACGGAGACACACTTTCTCCTGGCTTTGGATGTTTGGATGACCCACTGTTCGAAGCTTGTCTGGGATATTCAAGACACTGCGCCCGTGGGTCCAGCTACCAGGTGGGCCAGGGGTCACTAACTCTGTTGTCTCCAGCTCAACCAGCTGCTGGTTCATGGAAAAGTCCTGTCAAAGCAAAGCACTGAAATAAGGATGCACATTCGTCCTGAACATTTAACAAACACCCTGTCTGCCGAGTACTGGGTTCCATAATAGGAGCGAAATCCCATTTAATAAGCGGGTCCTCTTATTCATGTGATTAGACACTTAAAGGTTTGCCCTTGACCTGCTCACATGAGAGGGACAGAATGGAGTCATTCTGCAATGGATCTTGTTAAGTGTAACTTCTCTTGCTCCCACTGACATACTATGCGTTTCTACGCTCCATTTACTTGCTCAAAACCAAGTCCATTGGATCCATTCTACTCTTCATCTTAAAACGTCAGACAGAAGTACACGGAAGGGTGCAGTGTCTGTTGAGTCACGTGGATAAACATGAGCAGTAACAATGTCAGACCTGGAGCTGGGGCGAAAGGAGATTGGAAAACGCTAGTTTATGTCTTCTGTCTACCCCCTGGTGGAGGGATTCATTACAAGTTGTAGCCGAAGAAGGAAAGAGAAAGAGAAAAAAAGCATGAATTCTTTCCTGAGTATCTATTCAGTCCCTCCCTCAGTAATCTAGTGTTTTTGTTTATAGGAGATTGCTAGCTCCACCGGAGAAGAACCCAAACCCCTTCTTTCCCTTTGAACATGCTCTTTCCTGGGAATGGCAGGAGCAGCACAGCAGGGGGCGGGGGGGGCTGCCCTGCCAAAATGCTTACTTACCTCTGAACTTAAGGGGCCATCACTCTGGGTGCAAAAAAAAAAAGAGTTATGAGCTTTGCTGCTCTGACAGGTCTGGAATCCTTCCCTTGGCCATGGATAATACCTAGTGATTCAGAGGAAGTACTGTCAATTCTTCAAAGTGAACCTAGCTAATTGTGTAATGTTATTCTGAGGCATTGGGAGAAGCCAAAAAAGAAGGGAGGATGGGGAGAAATTCCTTCCTTTCCAACGATCAGCTTACATCCTGCACCATCAGATTTGATTATCCTTATCTTTTCTTGCATAACTACAAATGTTATGACTGGCCAGAAGTGACCAGACTTCCAAAAAAAAAAAAAAAAAAAAAAAAGCTCCAGCCACAATATTTGACTCCATGACTGCCTGTGGGGGTGAATTCCTTAGCCCGGCCACACGCTGTGTGAACAGCTATTTCTTTGATTTATTCATTGACCAGTTCTTAATGCTATCAGGTGCCCCCTGTTCCCACATTAGAGGATGTGACCAAAAGAAAAGTCTGTTTATTTTGCATCATCCCTTTTCTTTTTCTTTCTTTTCTTTTTTTTTTAAGATTGACATCTGTATTTGAGAGGGAGAACACATGGGTGGGGGGAGGGGCAGAGGGAGAGACTCTCCAGCAGACTCCCTGCTAGCGTGGAGCATGACGCAATGATGCAACGTGGGGCTCAATGTCACCACCCTGGGATGAGATCGTGACCCGAGCCAAAACCAAGAGTTGGACGCTTACCCAACTGAGCCACCCAGGCACCCCTCAACCCTTTTCATTTAGGCAATTTAACCTAAATATACTCTAACCTGTTTTTCTCATACTGCTTAGTAATTTTAAAAATTAATTCAAATTTTTAAAGGTACCTTAAAAGAAGGAATTAATTTTTTAAGCTACCTTTAAAAAAAACGAGTAATACAAGGACATAATTAAAATCATTTAGGCAGAGAAAAATAAAAAAAATAAAAAATAAACAATAAAATCATTTAGGCACTGCAATAAATGAAAAAAGCAAGTATCTCTCCCAATGCAGACCCTTGGCTTCCCAGTCCCCACTTCCAAGGCAGTATTATCACCAGCTGCTACAGTATACTCCAGAGATACCCAAACTCACAGACGTGTGCTTTTCCTTTTTTTAAAAATGCATTTTCACATTTCTTGGGGAGCATTCCATTTTGTCATAGTGCCACTTCATCGTTTTTCATGGCTGCATAGTACACTAATATGACTACACCATAATTTCTTTAACTAGTTCCAAATTGATGGATATTTATGTTTCCAATAATGTGCTCATATATGAAAAGCCCCAACAAAGATCTCTGTAGACATGCCTTAACATACAAAGACAAGTATCTGTATTTTAAATGTTGATAGATATTCCCAGACTGTCCTCCAAAGATGTAATTTTAATTTCTATTCTTACCAACCCTACGTAAGAGTCCTTGTTTCCCACAATCTTCCATCAAATGCTAGCTCTACCTGAAGAACCACACACAGTGTAAGCCTCCAAATAAACACTAAGTCCTCACACTGAACCTTCTACCCTTGTAAAACCAGTCCCACCCGCGCAAGCCCTAATACCTGACAGAGAAAAGGAAAGAAGATGAAACCAACAAACAAAATGGGTTGTATGAACAAACAACTAGAGCCACCTAGAGGTTCCTGGGCTTCAGTACCACCAAGTTCGTCAACTGCTCAATTTGTACCAGTAATTGTGTATGTGCTTTTTAGGGGTGGAGGTGGAGAGAGGAATCCATAATTTTCAATAGATTCCCAAAATGCCCAACTTCTGCCGAAAAGGCTAACAATCAGTTACCTAGACACTAAAAAAAAGAGAAAGACCTATATAGAAGTAAAACGGCATAGAAATCCAAGGGCCTGATTTCACGGCCTAATGTGGATATACGAATTAACACTGTACACTTAAAACTATTAAGATATAAAATAATGAAATCACATTAGAGTTAGAATCACTTCTCAAATTTTGGATTAGTTTTTTTAAATTTTTATTTAAATTCGATTTAGTTAACATATAGTGTATTATTGGTTTCAGGTGTAGAATTCAGTGATTCATTGGTTGCATATATTAACACCCAGTGCTCATTCCATCACGTGCCCTCCTTAATGCCCATCACCAGTTACCCCACCTCCTCACCCACTTCCCCCCCAGCAGCCCTCAGTGTTTCCTAGAACTAAGAGTCTCTCACAGTTTGTCTCCCTCTCTGTTTTTATTTTATTTTTCCTTCCCTTCTCCTATGTTCATCTGTTTTGTTTCTTAAATTCCACATACTAGAAAACATTTCAAAAACAAAATTTGTGGCCCAAGGTGGTTTTGTCTAAATTCTGTGACATCAGGCAGAGAGGTTAACAAAAAAATTAACTCACATTCTGCCATCATTTTGTAAGAATATTTTAACATCAAAAAGCAGGAAAGATGTAGCCTTAGAGTAAAAGGCAGAGGCCTTTAAGTTGAATACAGTTGACTCTATTTAAAACTCCCTCCATTAAGAAGTTGTGGTCCATATATACAATGGAATATTACTCAGTTATCAGAAAGAACGAGTTCTCAACATTTGCTGCAACATGGACGGCACTGGAGGAGATAATGCTAAGTGAAATAAGTCAAGCAGAGAAAGACAATTATCATATGGTTTCTCTCATCTATGGAACATAAGAACTAGGATGATCGGTAGGGGAAGAAAGGGATAAAGAAAGGGGGGTAATCAGAAGGGGGAATGAAGCATGAGAGACTATGGACTATGAGAAACAAACTGAGGGCCTCAGAGGGGAGGGGGGTGGGGGAATGGGATAGACCATTCCCATGGGTAGTAAGGAGGGCACGTATTGCATGGTGCACTGGGTGTTATACGCAAGTAATGAATCATCGAACTTTACATCGGAAACCGGGGATGTACTGTATGGTGACTAACATAATATAACAAAAAATCATTAAAAAAAAAAAAAACTCCCTCCATTGACCCTCATTTTCTCATTTCAATCATCTGGCCCAGGAATCTGAATGGTGCGGACAGGAAAACTCTGTCACGTGTTCTCACTGTCCTTGGACTGGCACTTGGAAACTGCTGCTATCAGGGACTGGCTCTTAAATCCGTGAAGGCCAGGGCTCCTTGCACAGCTGAAAACCCAGAGGAGTGAGCACCAAAATCCGAGTCCCGGGTTTGCCGTGAATGAACTTTAGTTACTTCACCTCTCTTTGAATTTCAGTTCCTGACATCCCATGAGAATAGCAACACCTTGCCAGCCACTGCACAGGACTGACAGGTTCAAATAAAATAAATAGGTGAGCAAGGTTTCTTCTGTAAAGTATAATGTGGGATCCACTTTAAGTACCAACATTTACTGAGCAAAAACAAAACAAAACAAAATAAACAAAAAAACAAAGAAACATTTACCGAGTATTGTTAAAGTGCCAGATATTGGTTTTTGTTTTTTAAGATTTATTTTATTATTTATTTGGGGGGGGGACAGGCAGGGGGAGAGGATCTCAAGCAGACTCTGTGCTCAGCACAGAGCGTGATGCAGGGCTTGATCCCACGACCCTGAGATCATGACCTGAGCTGAAACCAAGAGTCAGACGCTAATTAACCAACTGAGCTGCCCAGGCGCCCCTGATGGGCCAGATATTGTTTTGTACGAATATTACCCCATCTAGCCCTCGTAGGCACCAGATGAGGGAAGCCGAGGCTGAGAGGAAAAAGTAACGTGTGAGGTTTATTCAGCTGGTGAGGAGTAAGGTCAGGACTTGACCCCCGGGCTGCCTGGTTCTAATTCCATATTCTTAATCATTACTACACACTCTCTTCTAACTAATCATATCCTTCTTCTTATTATTATTATTACAATTCTTGTAGGTTTTAATTCCAGCTTCTGGCTGAATACCGCTAATTATTAATCGTTTGCCAGACTCAGGCTCCTCTGGTGAGTCTGCAACAGCTACAGATGACAGCTTTTAGTTTCACGACAAAGGACTGGCTCAGGGAACCATTCAGCTAATACACGTCCCTCTTATTTTAATCTTCAGATATCAACCTTCATAGCTAGCTGTAAGACCGAGCCAGTGTAACCACCGGCCTATACTGCTGAGAAAGAAGATTGGGCATTATTACATTGGACATATGTCCCTGGATAGGAATTAAAAAACAGGGAGTACGGGATATGAAATTCAAACTGTGAAGTCAGCTTGAGAAGTTGGATTCCATTTATTGAATCTTTAGTAAATGATAGGTAGGCATTAAAATAGTATGTGAGGCTTGCTGAAGCCAAAGAACCATTAAGAAACTCTGTAGTAAAGTGTTTTTCTCGTTTTATTTACTTATTTATTTAGAGTGCGAGCACGAGCTGGAGGAGGGGCAGAGGGAGAGAGAGAATACCAAGTAGACAAGCTCAGAGCCCCACATGGGGCTCCATCCCAGGACCCTGAGATCGTGACCTGAGACAAAATCAGGAGTCAGATGCTTAACCAACTAAGCCACCTAGGGGCGCCTCTCATTCATTTTATTTTGTGATTTATCTAGAATAAAACATCATTGATTTTTCTCTTTTGCTCAAGACAGGATCATCTTTGGTTAAAGTTGACCGCAGCTTTGGTAGTTTAAAGTCTAGAGCCGGGAAACCCTGGCAGGGTAGCATGAGTAATGGGCGGGGCCAACAAGCAGCAAGGACCGCACTGAGAGCCCAGCAGTCCTGCTGTCACCTGAGCCAGGTGGTGTCACCAGGACCAGCAGCTCCCATAGGTATCCTTTCCCCCCAAGCAGGACCACATTACCTCATACTTTACTTGGCAGCTTCCCAAGCAGACTTCCAGCACTGCCCCCCACACACCATACACTGTTTAAAGCAACACTTTCACCATGCCGCTCTCCCTCCGTAAACAAGCTGGCTCTTCTGGTCCCTATGGCATCTAATTCACTTCCATATGATTTATCCAATCACTTTTTCATTCCTTCAATGCCCCAACCCTGCTTCAGGTATGAAGGGAACTTCACTTTTCTCTAGCAGATAAAATGCTTGCTCTTATTCTGTGTGGCATTTTCTACCTGCTTCGTCTGCAAGGTGATATGAGGGTAGACGTCGGAATCAGACAAGATGGAGGTGAGACTCTCAAACTCTCCCTCAGAAATGGGTAAATTCTTTGTCTCGTTAAATAGTTTATTCATCACATTAAACCTATGAGGCAACTATTCTTATTGCCCCCCCCCCCCCGGCTTATAGGTGAAAAAACTGAAGCACAAAGAAATTAAGCACAGCCAGTTAGGAGAGGACCTGGGATTCAAATCCCAAAGTGCCTGGAACTCAGAGCCCCTGGTCTTCACTAGCTCTACAACCCCGAGCAGGTTCCTTAACCTGCCCGATCCTTAATACTCTCCCTACAAACAGGGAGAGAAATGTCTACCCCGCTGGATTAATGAGATTATGTATATGAAGCCTGACAGAGAGCCTGACATTCAAGAGGCCACAAAATGTTTCTGTCCCTTTTCATTTCTGTCCAATTCTATTCCACTCATCTTTCACAGTCTGCCTCTTCCATGAAGCTTCCTTGGAAGAAAGAATGAACTATTTCAGCGTACAGTGATTTCTTCCTCCTGTACAATCCAAGAGTTCTAAAATTTAGTTTTAAATTGTGTTTCAACTATTTCATTTAGGTTAGCCTTCGCTTCTCCACCTAAAATATTATATAGGCAGTAGCTACATATTAACCTTCATTTACATCCCCTGTACTTTGCAAAATACACCATAAGAACCAGATAAATGTTGGCCGGATTAGCAATGCAGCCCCCAGGATACAGTTTAGGACAACTGCATTTTATCTTAGCAAATGCTTATAAAAGGGTATTACGGTAAACACAGATTCATAATTTATCATTTATCCAGCCTGGATAACAATGAGTTGAAAATGAGGAACAAACTCTAATTTAACTTTCCTTCTTTGCTTACAGCCTGTTCTGTACCTGGTTGTTAAAGGCTAAGCAACTCTTGGTATCTGAAAAGCTGTACTCTATCTTACTGAATCGCTGTATTACCGAGGACACAATGTTGGTGCTAGGAAACATTGATAGCACCCATCCTTAAATATGTATGCAGCAATTAGGATTTAAGTGCTTCACAGACGTGTTAATTATTCATAGCTGGTGATTTCCCTCTGAAGTCATTATAAAGACTATTAAAGTAACTGGAATTTGCAGAACTGGCTAGCTATTGTGTTAAGCCAATCCTGGGAGTGAGCCAAGATAAGAAGCCAAAAATGATTCCACTGATACATACCACAGCCAAAACAACGAAGACAACTGATTTAAGGATCCAGACACAGTTCATTCTAAGTTCTTAAATTAGACCGAAGACCACCAAAAGCTGGCCCCGGCACACTCCACAGAAGGAACAAAGTGCCAAGACCTCACGCCTGGCCCTCTTCCACCCAGAAAGACTACTTTAACCACAATCCCAGAACCACACATGGGCTGCTTTCCATCCAGTCCTATGTGATGGCACAGGCCCTACTTTTGCTTTGTGCTGTTGTCATGGACCCTTCTTTGGATGGTGTTAATTTCATCTATTACCTTTTTAATTTAAAAAAAAATGATGATTTCCATATACAGTTTCTCAATTTGAGTCTCTTGGCTTGAAAAGGGTCAGTGGGAGTCGAAAGACAATGTCAAGTGGTAAGGAATTCTCTAATGTGGACATATGGCCATCAGGAGGAGCGAGATGAAGGCTGCCAGCTACACTGGCTGGCCAAGTAAGGGCCAGGCTAAATGGAATGATAACTTAAAGGAAGAAAACCTCAATATAGCTATTTCCACTATTTCCAAAGAACTGGTCAATATCTAATACAATCAGAAATAAATAATTTTAAATGCAAAATTTCACACTACACTTCTAAAAGTTATATATTTCACTACAGAACATGACCAACAATTTGATTCTGATGTATCATAATGAAAAGACACTAAATCAATACCCACACTTCTAGACGGGGAGAAGATTTATGAATACCCACACAAGCCAGACTGAAAATAGTCTACCCTACTGTGAAAAACTTCCGGAGACAGCTTGTGCAACCTCCCTAAGTAATGTGACAGTGTCTCGAGTGTCTCTTCGCGCTGCTAAATGTCACTCCCTGCGACACTTACACACGATAGGTTATACCTCTTATTTCGTAGGGAGGATATGTCAACACAAAGTCCAATAATCAGATGAAATTTCAAACAGGCAATCTTCTGGAAGTTTCCAAAGATATATAGTTGGCATAGTCCAAACTATATAGGCTCAAAGTCCATGACTGTCCCCAATTTTTTCTCAGGACACAAAGAAGAAAACCCATGATGAAATCATTTATTGTGCCAGTTTCCCTCCAGATGAGAATTCCAGAAGGCAATGTCTAAATTTTAGAAGTCTTCATTTCTCTTGCTTGCCATGAATGATTAGGCTACCTCGGTGATGTCCAGGTTGTTAAGGATCACAGAGAAGACAGCTCTTATTATGCATATCTACCAAGCCGCACTGAAGATAATGGATCCACAGGGTTCAAAAAAAGCTCTCACTCTACTTGAAAACATGTTTTCCTGAAATGGATATTCACGCTCTCCAGAAAGTGTACGTTTCTTATCAGAAAGCCTGAAACAGAAGCCCCAGATTCTCTTCAGGAGTAAAAGAAAAACAATGCCATAAATAAGTATAGTTCCAGAAGCTGCAGGTAATCTCTGGTATGGTTCCCAGAAATGGACAAAAAAGGACCCAAGGCCACCATCACACAAGAGGCTATAAGGCAATGAGCAGTGTTCCCAAAGCAAAGACAAACAACTTACCCGGCCAGGGACCCTCTTAGTAACGCCAAGTGGGTAGTAATTCATTACTGCTGGTCACTGGATTCCAGTGGAGGAAACTGAAATGTCATACCTTCATTCACAACACCGGCTCATGGAATTATTTTTTCCGGATTCCTTGGGAAGTTAAAGTATTTGAGAAGAATATCAGGAACTGTTGTTTCAGCCTGTTTTGTGAGTAGATAATTGCCTTCCAACTCAATTATTTCAGGAAATGATGTGTGCGGCATTGTTCTTGGATGGGGGTAGCACTGTGTTTTAGCAAGACCCATACTGCTTATTAAACAAAACAAAACAAAAGCATGCAGTCTAAGTCACTTCGCTGAACTCAGACTTTTTGAATCTGGGCTCCAGATAAGAGGCTGGCCCCAGACAACCTACCCACATACCAAAAACATTCTTTTGAAAGGGTGTAAGCAAAACTTGTTTTGAGAAATGAGAAATTTCACCAAAATTACTAAATGTGGTAATAAATAACTCTGGTCAATTAAGTGCTGTCAGAATTAGTTCAGCAAAGACCTGTTTGAAAGGCTAGTTTTTTTTCTAATTTGGGTCTGAATCAAAGACCAGCCTGGGAACTAGAAGTAAAACATTTCATCCTGAGAAGTACCTTTGATTCCATGGAATATATTAGCCGATCTTCCTGAAATGTGACATCATTTGTGGTACCAGCTGTATGGGTGTGCCATCTAAGGATTTACAAAACTAGTATTTCTTTGGCTTTAATATGTATTTTAAGATCATAGAAAGCAGTCTAATCCAGCTAAGTGCTCCAAGGGGAACTGCTATGGACTTCACTTTAAAAAACTTAAACTATTTACAGTCAGGACCTATCAACCTTTTTATGGATGGGTTGCAGAGAATAAATTCCCAAATGGACATCTAGAATCGGTGATGATGATGATGATGATGATGATGATGTTAAAAAAAAAACATTAAATATGGTACTTATACGTCAGGCTATGTTACAAATATATTACATAAGTTAGCTCACTGAATCCTCAGAACAAACTTATGAGGTAAGTTTTGGTACTTTCACCACCCCTATTTTACAGATGAGGAAACTGAGGCACAGAGCAACTAAGTAATTGCCCACGGTCACCTAATTAATAAGTAGCGGGTGTGGAACAGAACTCACAGTGAATACTCTCACTGCCTCAGCTATCCCGTCTCCCGTGGTTCTCAGACACTTCTGTCTCAGTCAGTTACCTCTGTTACGATGGTTGTATCTCCTCTTAATAGAGGTTATTATTTGGATGGTTTGTTAATGAAATGAGTAGTACCGAAAATTTTCTAGTTAGAGTCTCTATTATGATTCAACATTAGTTTCCAATAGTTGCTGTGCAAAATTCATTTTCCCCTTGAATAGTATAGGATATGTCAATACAGAGAAAGCCATTTCTGTGAAGTATTTATGCCTGGCATTGTCATTCAAAAGTTTAAGGTGTTTAAAGGTGTTTGAAAAATCCATTACCAAATGTAGAATTAAGCTATGAAGAAATCTCTCAGTTCTTTCATATTATACTTTTTAAAAAATCAGGTATGAAGAAATCTAGGTGGATGTTAGACCACAGCATATCCTCCCATCCATCCATCTATGCACCCATCTATCCATCCATCCATCCATCCATCCATCCACCCACCCATCTATCCATCCACCCACCCACCCATCTATCCATCCATCCATCCATCCATCCATCCATCCATCCATCCATCCACCCATCTATCCATCCACCCACCCATCTATCCATCCATCCATCCATCCATCCATCCATCCATCCATCCATCCATCCACCCATCCATCCATCCATCCATCCATCCATCCATCCATCCATCCACCCACCCATCTATCTATCTATCCATCCATCCATCCATCCATCCATCCACCGACGCAGCCATCCATCCGTCCATCCGTCTGTATGTCCATCCCTTCACCCATTCAATAAGTTCCCATAGGCCAGGCACTGAGAATATATAATGGGTAAGACAGACAAGGGTCCTGTCCTCATGGAGCTTATATTTTAGTCAGGGGATATTAAATACAAATATGAGGGTGCTATTTTAGGTTGAGTGGTCAGGGAAAGCCTCTCTGAGGGGGTGATGTTTGAACAGAGAGCTAAAGAAAATGAGGGAGGGAGTCTTGATTGGATATGGGAAAAAGCATGTCAGACAGAGCCTCCTAGGTAGAAATGAGCTTGGGTATGTTTGAAGATCAGCAAGAAAGCCAGAGTAACTAGATGAGACTAAGCAATGTGCACAAGGGCAGGAGATGAATGTGACACAGACAGGACCTCACAGGCCATGCCAAGGAGTACGGATTTTGTTGAGTGGGAGAGGCTGTCAATAGTTGTAAGCAGGTAAATGACAATGATCTGGTCCATGCTTTCTAAAAGACACATGGCTGCAGTGAGGGAAATGAATAGGTGGGGAGCAAGAGCACACGCAAGGAGACTGGTTAAGAAGCAGGAGTCTACGTGTGGGGCACCTGGGTGGCTCAGTCATTAAGCATCTGCCTTTGGCTCAGGGTGTGATCCCTGCGTTCTGGGATCGAGCCCCACGTCAAGCTCCTCCACTGGGAGCCTGCTTCTTCCTCTCCCACTCCCCCTGCTTGTGTTCCCTCTCTCGCTGGCTGTCTATCTCTGTCAAATAAATAAATAAAATCTTAAAAAAAAAAAAAAAAAAAGAAGCAGGAGTCTATGTGAAAACCCTGATAGGGGCTTAGACTAGAATTGCAGCAGTGAGTTGGTAAAAACTGGTGGTTAGATTTGGGATGTATTATGAAATCAGAGCCAACCTGGCTAACTGATATACCAGATGTGGTGTGCGACAGATACGGTGTGTGACACAAGAATGAAGCACAATGACTAGATTTCCATCCAAGCAACTGGATAAACAGTGGGGCCTCATACTCAGATTTAGAAGACTGGGGGAGGAACAGTTTGGGAGGAAGGGGCATCAAGAGTTCTGTTTAGACACTAAAGTTTGATACCTGTTAGCTATCTAAGTAGAGATGCTAATCGGCCAGATTTTTGAATGTGTGAGGGGAACGGTCAGAGATAGAAATTGGGGCTAAAGTCATGGCTGTTGGGAAGAGAACAGGTTGAAGGTCTGACCCTGAGGCACATATAAAATTAGAGGCTGGAAAGAAGAGGAATACCCAGAGAGGTGGAAGGCACACTGGGAATATATGGCGATCAGAGGGCCAAGTGAAGACAGTGTTTCTAGGAGGGAGTAATTAACTGCTGAGGGAGAATACTTTGAACTCAGGGCCAGTGATTGGATTTGGCTTGATAGAGATTGCTGGTGACTTTGACAAGAGGGGTTTCAGTGGAGGAATGGTACTGAAAAGCAGGCTGGAAATGTCTCAAGGAGAATACGAGGTAAGGTAAGCGGAGACAGCAGCAAATTTTCAGCATTTTACTATAAATGGGAGCAGATAAACGGAGTGGTAGCTAAGGGTAAATGTGGAGCCTCTGGAGGGCATCTTGGGTCTAGACGGTAGTTATAACACATTTGTAATATGTTAAATGAATGATTTTGCATGATCTCTAAATTTTTATCTTTTCATCTGAAAAAAACAGAAATGAAAGAAATTAATTTATTATAACTAATGTTTGAAACATGCATTTTTTTCCTGCACATTTAATCAAGGTTTTGTTTTGTTGCTTGTTTGAGATACAAGGTGGCATACAAATGGGCAACTAGACGTGGGTCAGCCAGTCCGTCGGCCACAGCAACTATGAGTATTGCCTCTTACTTTTCAGTTAGTATCATTGTTCTCCTTTCCCTAACACTTAAAAAAGGAACTTGCCTTTTTCTTTGCTAAAATCAAATCTAGATGCTCCTAGGTGGGCATCGGAGATGAAATCTCCACTGGAGAGCAGTATCCAGGCCTCATGGGTACAATGCCCACCTTCTCCTTGGAGATCTCTCCCCACTACCACCACCACATACTTTATGCCAAGGGACAACTCCTTCCCTAATTTCCTTCACACAACTGAGATCATAGTGGAACATTCAAAAAAAGGTTTCACCGAGGATTTGGGGGCTACAAAATGGAAACGGTCATAAATTATAACTAATCTGGTTTATAAAAACATAACTCACTCATCTTTGGCTCAAACAGTTCTATCAAGATGACTCCCTGAATAGCTCCATGTGGCAGGGGTTATCTGTAACCCCAACCCACCAGGAATGCTATCAAGTGTGCCTAGATTTCTGAAAGTCCAGAAGAGGGGGAGAGGAGAAGGAGAGGTTCTCAACCCACCTGGTCCTAAGAGTCACCACTTTCTCAGGTGATTGACAGTAATGTCCACACATTCCAGGACTCAAGTACAGTCTCACTCTGTGTCCTTACGAAGAGACCTACATGAGATTATAAGACAATAAATCCAAGATCGACACAAGAGATACACATATATCAGGTACAGAAAGGGGTTTGGTTATCATCTTATAACTGTAGACACCACTGACCACTGGGACCTGGAACTCACTTCATGGTAACCCAGGTCTCTGACGGCAAGGCCAGTCTGCACAAGAAAGAAGGGAAAAGAAATGAAAATAAACCCTTGGGGGTTGCTCTCTACAGCCATGTGTCATTTCTCAAGCCCCAATGCAAGCCCGTAGGCAGCAACCTCACAGCCAACTCAGTCATCTCACAGAACGTCCCACACTTGGAGAATCTCAGACAAAATGTATGAAGCTCACTGAATCTGCAAATGAAGATACCTTTATCCAGCGGTGGGTTTAAAACACTATCATTGTCACCTGAGTACATTTACGGATGTATGTTGAGTGCACATGGTGGAGGTAGGGAAGGGTGCTTCTCTTCTGTTGTCTGCTTCTTATTCTCAACAAATCCTATTAAAATTCTAAAATCTCCTTAGGACCAGATAAGAGAGAAACTATGACTTCATTTGGAAATGAGATGGATAACATTCTGTTTTGAGACATAAGTATAACAATGGAAAGGCAAGCAGACGGGTGGGAGCCAGGCCTGGGGATAAAGGAGGATTTGGCCTAAACTGTGTTAGTCTCTCTTCAGGAACTAAGGGACTCCTCCTTCCTCTGGTCCTACCAGGGAACATGATTTTCAGAGCTACAGCAAGAAGAGTTCATTCCAGGTCTCTCAAGTTGAAACTCTGGATATATTTCTCAAAAAAAAAAAAAAAAATTAAATACAGTGGCTTATAGCATTACATACTACTGGTACTACTACTGGTACCATGATATTTTGAGACATAATAGTTTTTGTGGGCTAAGAGCCTAATCACTATGTACATCATTGTTTCCATCTAGAGATTCATCCCAAGATCCAAACAGATGACCTACATTTTAGAAAAATATACATACGGGTTGATTGGGAGTAATTATGTGGGTGTGTTTCAAAACATAAGATTTCAAGTTTCTACTTTTGCAGTTTATAGTTCACCTTGAAAGCTTTCCTAAGAGAAATAGCAAATATTATAAATTAGGTGACAAATGACCAGAAACCTGATGGTGTAGAGTAAAAATAAGGGAACATGTCAATCTAGCCTATATATTTCTTCATATTCAATCACTGGTAAATCACAAATGTAAACAGCGAGGATAATTCAAATCTTCCTTAACCAAACCCATAACTAGCTCTGTAATATGGAGTTTCCCTTGTTTAATACACAGTCAGCACATGTTCTCAGCATGGGATATAAAACATTCTTTGTCCTTGAACAATTTAGTCTTCTGGGAAAGGAAACAGGAAATCCTTAAAGAGGGGGGTAGCTGCTTAATAAAATCCCATCATATTTTCTCACTAATTATATAAAAGCAAAATATCTAAAAGGTGAAGAGAAGACCCTTCAATATCTTTTTTACTTTCCTAATGTATAATGATGATATTCTCAAAAATAAACCTCGGTCACTTGGGATAACAATTAAGAATGTATATGAAAAGGAAATATCTAAATCCAAAACTGTGCCAGTAATTGGCGTAATATAAATAGCACATAAACATATATATGGATGTTAAGAATCCCCACTACCTTAAATTCCAAACCAAGATCTTCATCTCTATCCCTGCCCTGTCTAGACTAGGCATTGCTGTGCTCAGCTGCGTCCTCAAAATCCATGAGCAGGTTAGTAATTTCCTCTATCAATCAGTCATACATCTGAGTCTACAGAGTAACCTTCCTGTAACTTTCATAGTGCCACTTACTCTAATGTCTCATTACCTACAGGATAAACACAAAATACTCAAGTTGGAAATGACATGAAAACTTTCTAAGTGATGTGTTTAAGTCCCTGTATAAATTTAGTGATGGAAGCATGACTAAAACCTAAGTCTTTTGGCTCTCAAACCAGTGTGCTTTCCAATTCCTAGTCTTCCCTATCACTGCCTTCAACATTGAAGAGTCTATAAATTATCATTTGAATTTGCCAGGAGTATTTCCATCTATATTTTTGGTAAACAAGGGTAGAAACCAAGCTTCATTCACTTCTTTATCCCTGATATCTATTGAGGAATAGAGTGGCAGGAACATAGGTGTTCCATAAATGTTTACTGAACTAAACTGAATCAGAAATATTTTGCCATTCTTTTCATTCTCTAAATCCTAATCAAGTTTTAACTGTAATAATAATAAAACAACTCTCTGATTACAATTCACAAAGACAGTTTCTACCTGGAATTCACTTATTTTTGTCATAAACTACTTGCTTGTATATATGGGGTGTGTGTGTGTGTATACATATATACAGATATATATATGTATATATATATAAATGGTCTTCAATATATTAATATTATGGTCCTTGATATATTATTGTCTTTATTTTTCTATTTTATTATTACATATGCACAACTTGATTATAAATTCCTTTAAGATTGAGTACTATGTTGACTGTATTTCTCTTGGAATAAAATCCAGACACTGTACAATGCTCCAGTGAATAAATGCTCATTAAATTCTATTTTGGCTTCCATACCAGGTGGGGGGAAAAATGCTCTGACAACCAGCTCTTCAATTCCTATTATTTTCCACCAATTACATATTTTGGTCTTTAAACATTCATTTAGAAATTATAACTCTACCTTACTTTGGAGGAAGGACCAAGGGCTTTTCAAAATTCATTTGAAAACATTCCTGGGAATGCGGTTTCTTGATTTGGTTTTGGTTACACAGCTGTGACCTAATCATCTGTGCACTAGTCTATACTTCAGTAGAAAGTCCAAAACATCACCTGGGGTTTTTTACTATATACTTTTACTGCTAATAAAACCCTCACATCAATAATATAATGAAAAAATCTGTATGTTTGAGACATGAAGAAAGGAAAAAAATACAATTCTCAAAAGTACTCCTAACCCTCCTGAAATCCTGTACATACTTTCCCACATTCTAATATTTTTGTTCGGTGATGTAACTTAAATTATCTCTTACACATCTTTGTCCATAAATCCTATGCACCCATCCAACAGAGCTGCTTAGATGGAAGGGGGGAAATCTGTTATCACAGTGACACCTGCTGGTTTTAGTTATAAATTTTAGATTCCAAGTGAAGGACAGATACTCATCATCAAAATTTTGCTTAGTATAATTAAACATTGTTTTCCATCTTAATAAATTACTTATTTGATGTATAATTAATTTTTAAAACCAATTTAATATACAAATGACATTTTTAAAAATTTTGTGACAATGATCTCAGTGTAACTTTATAAACTATTTTCTTTAAGTCTTTCTTAAAAACGCTGTTTAAGTCTTTTAGAGTACATGAAGTTTTTTAAAAAGCGATTTGACTTGTGGCTTTCTTTTCAAATTCTCTACAGATACGTTTTAAGGGAATGCATTATATTAAACCTTAACTTTTACAAGATATTTTCTTTGTAGAATTGTAATTTTTGCAACATAAGCCATTTCATAAAAGTTGAGAATGACATCTATGCCACAGGGAAACTTTCAAACACAATCTAGCTAACCTCATACATTGACTTTTTTTTCTCAGCTTTATTGAGATATAACTGACATATTACATTAGTTTCAGGTGTACAAATGTGATGTGATATGTGTATATATTGCAAAATGGCCACCACAATAAGTTACCATCCACCACTTTGGTTATAAAATTCTTTTCTTGTGATGAGATCTCTTAAGATCTATCCTCTTAGCAACTTTCAAATAGTACTGTTTATTATAGTCACCATGCTGTACATCTCATGACCTAATTTATTTCTCCACGGAAGGTTTGTACCTTTTGACCCTCTGTCCATTTCACTCGCTCCCCACTCCCACCTCTGGCGACCACCAATCTGTTCAGTTTCTGTGAGTCTGATTTTTGTTAGACACTATATATAGGTGTGATCATACAGTATTTGTCTTTCTCTAACTTATTTTACTTATAAGGCTCTTAGGGCCCGTCCACGTTTTCACAAATGACAAGATTACCTTCTTCTCTATGGCTGCTTAATATTCCATTGTGTATACATAGTCACATTCTCTTTTTCTAGTCAACCACTGATGGATTTAGGTCGTTTCCACATCTTGCTTGTTGTAAATACTGAAATGAACATAGGGGTGCAGATATCTCTTCCAGACAGTGATAAGGTTTCCTTTAAATATATACCCAGATGCGGACCTGCTAGATCCTCTGGTAGTTCAAGTTTTAATTTTTGGAGGAACCTCCATACTGTTTTCCATAGTGGCTGCACCAATGTACATTCCCACCAAGAGTGCATGAGGGTTCGCTTTTCTTCCTATCTTTGCCAAACTTACTATTTCTTGGCTTTTTGATAGTAGCCACTCTGACAGGTGTGAGGTAATGTCTCACTGTGGTTTTGATTTGCATTTCACTGATAATTAGCGATGTTGAACACCTCTTTATGCACCTGTGGGCCATCTGTATGACTTTTTTTGAAAGTTGTCTATTCAGTTCCTTTGACCATTTTTTATTGAATTTTTGCTTTTATGCTATTGAGTTTATAGTTCTTCATATATTTTGAATATCAACCTCTTGCCGGATATGATTTATATTTTCTCCCATTCCATAATTTTCATTTTATTGATATACAGAAGCTTTTTAAGGTAGTCTCACTCTTTGCTTTTAGTATCAAATACAAAAAATCATCCAATGTCAAAGAGCTTACTCCTGTGCCATCTTCCAGGGGCTTTATGGCAACAGGTCATACATTCAAGTCTTTAATCCATTTTAATTTTTGTGTATAGTATAAAATGCTGATTCAGTTTCATTCTTTTTTGCATGTGGCTGTCCAGTTTTCCCAACACCATTTACTTAAGAGACTATCCTTCCCCCATTGTATATTTCTGATTCTTTGGTCATAAAGTAAATGACCATATACATACAGGTTTATGTCTGGGCTCAATTCTGTTCCACTGATGTGTCTGTTTTTATGCCAATACCATACTGTTTTGATTACTACAGCTTTGTAACATACTTTGAAATAATGAAGTGTGATGCTTCCAGCCTTGTTCTTCTTTCTCAAGATTGCTTTAGCTACTCAGGGTCTTTTGTGGTTCCTTATTAATTTTGGGATTATTCAATTTCTGTGAAAAAATGCATTGGAATTTTGTTAGGGACTACATTGAATCTGTAGTAATTGTATCGAATTTGGGTAGTACAGACATTTTTATAAATTGTGTAAGTCTTCCAATCCTTCAGCACAGATTATCTTTCCATTTATTTATGTCTTCTTCAATTTCTTCCATCAATGTCTGGTAGTTTTCAGTGTACAAATCTTTTACATCTGGTTAAATTTATTCCTAGGTATTTTATTCTTTTTTGACACAGTTTTAAATGGGATTGTTTTAATTTCACTTTATTTCTCTTATTTGTTAATGTCTAGAAACACAACTGATTTTTGTGATTTTGTATCCTGTAACTTTACTGAATTTGTTGATTAGTTCTAACAGTTTTTTGGTGAAGTCTTCAGGGATTTTCTCATGAAAGAAATTGAACTATGTATTTGCAGATGACACTGACTTCTTTTATAGTCAAATTTTTCACCCATACATGGTGGATAAATTATTTGCTATGATGGCTAGACTTCTTCAGGCCTGCCTCAATCAAACTTGATTTTCTTTTTTTACATTTAAGGGAGGAAAACAATTATTCCAAAGGAATAATGGGAACCACATATTCTGTATTTGCTTCCATTTTTAAAATGTATAATACTGCCCATGTTGACTGTGGAGTAGATTTGCTGGCCAGGAGGGCTAAATGCATTGCAAAGGTTCTTGTGTTCTCTTTCTCCTTTAAGTAAAGGCTGGACCACTTGGGCCTGGTGTGTGTGTTGCCGGTTCTCAGTGACCTCAAATCATACAGGGTCTGTTCCCTAGTGCCACTTATCTGCCTTTTAACCTTGGCCACACTCATATTATTTTCTATCCTGCGGTACAGTCTGAAACAGTAGTAAATACCTTTAGTAATTCAGAGTATTTTAGAACACTGAAATTTCACATGTTGACTTATTAATCTTTCTAGTACATGAAGCATTCTTTAAAAAAAACTATGCAACAATAAAGAAAAATTGAGGGACACATCTATACTGTGGATTTTCATGATATTATTTATGGACTTTAAAAAAAAACATAAAAGAATTATTTATGTAGCTAATGCTGCTGGCTCAATGTTAGTTGAGCAAAACACTATATTCCCTGTATGTCTACCACTTTACTTTTTTCCAAAGAACGAAGCGTTAAGTCTTGATTACAAGGATGAAGTAAGATTAAATTACATATAAGGCACTTAAAAGTACAATGTAAACTGTAAGCTATAAGCTGTGTTATACAAATGAATTGGCTACTTACCTTAAATAAATTTTGATTATTTCTGCAGAGATCATTTGAATCTTGAATTTTTGTGAGGATCAGATCTTAGTGTACTTATTAATTTATTGCTCTGTGCAGTGCGTCACATGTGAAAATGTCAGTTTCTTTTCTTTTTATGGAACATAAATATGAAAATATCGGAGGAAATACTGCTGTGTTCATTTTGCCAGATCAATCACAAGAAAGCACTGTTTTTAGCAGTTAAATTTTAAAAATGAGAAGAAGGAAGAGCAGGTAGTGACAGGATCGATTTTGACCCTCCATTCATTCTGTGACCTTGAGTTGCACATTAAGTCAATAAAATACTAATATCTGTATTTATTGGAGTTGAAAATTAATGAAATGATTATAAAACTCTTCTGAAGGACTAAGAATAAACTATTAGAAAATACATTTTTTATAATGGTAGCTTCAAATATTTTAACTGAATGAATGTTTAAAATATTTTTCTGGTATTTTTCATCCTGAGATACACTTACAGCACCAAATGGCAAAAAAAGAGTCTCTAGGGTAGAGTTTCAGGAGAGGCAGTCATTATGCTAAATTCCAAAGCAATAAAACCCTCTACTTTTATTTTATTTTTTAAAAGATTTTTATTTATTTATTTGACAGAGATAGAGACAGCCAGCGAGAGAGGGAACACAAGCAGGGGGAGTGGGAGAGGAAGAAGCAGGCTCATAGCGGAGGAGCCTGACGTGGGGCTCGATCCCATAACGCCAGGATCACGCCCTGAGCCGAAGGCAGACGCTTAACCGCTGTGCCACCCAGGCGCCCCAAAACCCTCTACTTTTAATTTGCAATGGCAACCAGAACCTAATACATCAAAATACACATAAAGAAACAGTTCAGAAAGTGAATGGAAGTGTTCAGATGGAAAGCCTATGTGCTCCAGGAGCAAAGAAGAGAATCTACACTGTATCTGGGAGGCATTTGTGACTCCTCCAGGTTTTTATGGCACTTCTGGTTTAATACCACAGATCTAGTACCCCTATCTACATATCCATAATATTTATTTACATATTCAAACACCACAGTTAAGGTCCTAAAAAGAAAAGAATTCAAAATGAAGTATTCAGATAAAAGTGATACAGGTTCAGAATAAGACTACTATATTCTTTTTGTCTTCAGTAGCTCACAAGCAGTAAAAAGAAAGAATCCAATGGAAGTAATAGAAATAATCAAATTAGTTCAGAGGTAATAAATAATCAACTGGACAATATTTGGCACAATAATGAAAAGGAAAGGTATCACTTTTTATACCAGAATATGGACATTTCTTTTGGAGGTAAATTTTAATATAATAAAATCAACACATAATTGTCTAACATGCTATTTCTATACAGAGAAATCTCATTAGTTACTGAATATCAAAAACACTGGGAAAAAAATTAACTATTTTTTTAATTCATAGCTGAGTAATGGTAAATAAATGGAAACAGCTGAAGGCAAATAGTGAAATTCCACACCAAAATTTAGACTGGGAATTGGTAACTGTCCTAAAGACATTTCCCCATCCCTGAAAGCCTACAAGGGTCCCAGTTTTAAGGAGCTATGTCTACAGGAATTACAAGGTTTGGGACTGTATTAGTCTCCTCTGACTGCCGTAACAAAATACTACAGATGGTGTAGCTTCAACAAAAGAGATCTGTTATCTCAGAGTTCTGGAGGCAGTGAGTCCACAGTCATAATTCCAGAAAATTCAATTTCTGGTGAGGCTTGCAGATGGCGAATTCTTGCTATGTCCTCATATGAACTTTTCTCTGTGTGCAAGTGGAGAGAGAGTGCTGTTGTCTCCTCTTTTTATAAGGATATGGTGTCATGGAATTAGGGCCCCACTGCATTTAATCTTAATTACCTCCTTAAAGGTGCTATCTCCAAATGCAATCACATTGGGGGTTTGGGCTTCAACATATTAATTTGGTGGGACACAATTCAGTTCATAACAGGGACTGAGCTGGATGAACAGTAGGACTGATGAACCCCCAAAGGGTATCACTCACAATGAGAAGACTAGAATATACCTCACTGTGCCCATCTTTACTCCAAGTAGATCTGTGAAGGGGAAAAAAGTCTCCTCTAGGAATGTGAACACTCACATATGTTTGAGGATGGAGTTCAAACTACTTGTGAGTAAGTGTGTGTGCATGTGTGTGTGTACACACTGAAAGACAGGGGAGACAGAGGGAGGAAGCCCAAGATGAAAACCGAAGTGATCCAGGGTTGGTCATGCCCCAAGAAATAAATGGTAGTTCAAGAAAAAGAAAAACAGTATCTTCTCTATGGGAACATATTTTAAATAGAAATTCCCCAAAATAAAGTTTAGAAGAATACCAACTCAACCAGAATCACTGATCTTATTAGAAAACAAATCACCATAGTTGTTTCAGACAAAACAACATAAAACAAATTGTAGCTTTAGAGCCATAGAAAAGGAGAAAAATATGAAATTATCATATATAGAGCATAAGTACATATAATATGTTTTAAGAAAAGAAAAAGAGGAAATAATGGAACTATCCCGAATGACCAGGAATGTTTGAGAAAGAAACAATACTTTGGAATTGAAAAAAACAACGGTAATTAAAAACTCAACAGGTTATAATAAATACGTTAGAGATGGTGAGAATACAAGTATTAGGGAAACGGAAAACAGACTTATCCAGAATTCAACACACTGAAGAAAAAGAGACGGAAAATATGAAAGAGATATAAAAGAGATACAAAGAACAGAGTGTGATGATTTCCTAAAGGAGAGAACAGAGAGAATGAGCAATATGCAATACTTAAAAGAGATAACGGTTGAAAAATTTTCAGAATTTATGAAAAGCACTAATTTTCAGGTTTAGGAAGCTCAATGAATGTGTACAGGATAATAAATTTAAAAAATAAAAAATACTGGAATTAAAATTTTAAAAAAAGAAACCCACAGCTAGACACATTGTATTACAATGACTTTAATTATAGAACACCGAAGATAGAAACTGTAAACAATGTGAGAGAAGAGACAGGTAGCTTCAAAGGAATACTGATCAGTCTACAACTATGATTTCAGACTTAACAGTGGAAGGAAGAAGACAATGAAAGAATATCACTAAATACTGAGAGAAAATAACCATCAATCCATCAATCTAGAATTGTAGAGCCAGCTACCTTTCAAGGACAGTAAAATGATAAACTGTGGGTAGGTCTAAATAAATACTGGCTTATAAAATAAATAGCTATTTTTGGAGTTAAACTGATATAAATTAAAATTCTAGATACTAAATAAGGAATCAAACTTTGTTCAAAAGTCTCTGTTGTTTAGGAAGACAGTAAAGACTAACTTTGGATTTTGTTAACTATGCAGATTAAATTTCTTGGTAAGCACTGAAAGTTAAAAAATGAGTTTTACCTTCTAAACTAGTAGAGGGAGAACAAACGAGGAAACAAAATGAAAATTATAAGAAAGAAAAAAAAAAAAAAAAAAAACAAAACAACGGGCAGTGAGGAAACCAAAAAGGTAGGACAAAGGCACAAAAGATGCAGCAACATGGACGGGACTGGAGGAGATTATGCTAAGTGAAATAAGTCAAGCAGAGAAAGACAATTATCATATGGTTTCACTCATTTATGGAACATAAGAAGTAGGAAGATCGGTAGGAGAAGAAAGGGAAGAATGAAACAGGGGTAAACAGAGGGGGAATGAACCATGAGAGACTATGGACTCTGGGAAACAAACTGAGGGCTTCAGAGGGGAGGGTGGTGGGGGATTGGGATAGGCCAGTGATGGGTATTAAGGAGGGCACGTATTGCTTGGTGCACTGGGTGTTATACGCAAGTAATGAATCATGGAACACTACGTCAAAAACTAATGATGTACTGTATGGTGACTAACATAACATAATAAAAATTATTATTAAAAAATAAAAATAAAAAATAAAACAAAAAATAAATCCTGATACATTAATAATTTCAACAAATTTAAATAGATTAGATAGGGAAAAAAAATCCAGTTATAATTTTTAAGTTACAAATACTAACCAGCTGATGTGTGTAGCCTATATAAATTAAAACCAAAAAAAAAAACAGACTTAAAAGCAATAAAAAATGAAATAAAAACACTACTAGAAATAGAGGCTATGACAACAAGATTCAATTCTAAGCTTGGAAGATAAAAAATTCTGAAGTTGTATGTACCTAACAACAAAGCTTCAAATTATAGACAACAAAAATTGATAGCATTATAGGAAGAATTAGAAAACTCACTAAAGTACGAAATGTGAACACATCCAGAATCTGAGGGATTACGGAGAGAGAAAACAACAGTAAAACAGATAACCTGAACAACACAGTATGGTTGGTCTAATGGATATCCAACAACTGGAAAACAGCATATGTTCAAGTGCTAATGAAACCCAAAAACTAACAATATTTTAGGTCATAAGGCAAATAACAAATTTCAACATGTCAGTCTTATACCAAACTATGCTCTAACCACAATCCAACTAAAGCATAAATCAATAACAAGAACAATTTAAAAATCTACAGGTTAAAAAATGAAAAAAACATCCAACAAATATGTAAATCAAAAAAAGAAATCGTAATGAAAACTAGAAAACACTTAGACCTTAAAAACAAATATTTTTATGATACTTTAAAAAGGTAGAACGTTACTTCACCTGATCACTACAAAATAATCCTGTAAGCTACACAGAACCCATATTATCTCCGCTCAACAGCATAAACAGCAATGTTGTAAACTATGCAATTACTGAAGTTAATGTTTACATGTAAATAAAATATCTATCAAAAGTGATTTGGAAAATGGGAACTGTAAGTGAAAATATTAAGGGGAAGGCAAACCAACTGTCTCTTTTACACAGTATGTTGATTCGCTAACAAAGTTACAAAGAAAGAATTTACTATCTTAATGTTTACAGTTCAAAAAGCTTACCAATTCATTTTGGTTTAAGAAGTCCTTTAGATCCTTACATAAAATATACAAACTTAGACAGTATTTATTATTCATATGAGAGGAACAAACACTATCAGAAACCTTTGCTCCACAAGTGGTGTAACCACAGTTAAGAGCACATTTGCTCTCACACAGTCCTGACTTCTTGGTCACAGCATCTGTTCAAATGGTGCACTGGCAATTAATAGCATTCCGAAAACTGCCTACAGTACAAAGGGAATTTTCATTTAAGGTTCCCCTCCCTTTTCATGTGTGGGCTATTTTTGGAAGTATGGTTTTATTTTTTTCCATCCACTGAAAGAGAATTAAGAAAATTCCAACATGCCTTAGTGTCAGCAAGTGCTCTTTTTAGTCCAGGTACCAGAGAATGATTGATGAACCTGTCAAGCCTACAGTAGCGGACAGAGAAAGTTGGCAGAAGTTCAGTGTTATTGAAAGAAATCTCAAATACTTATTTCATCTCCTCTATTAACTTTAATCACATTTTCAACATGCAGCCAAGAATGAAGCTTTGACAGTAAGCCATAAATTTACACAAGCAAGCATTGTCACTTTTCTGCAGTAGCAACACTGAGATAACACAAGAGAGTTGGGTATTTTCTTTCTTGTGCCTTTCTTTACTGAAGAGCAATAAAAAATATTCGAAAGATTTATCCATACCTCGAATTCATTTGCCATAAATCTAAGAAATTATTGCATTTAATTTTGCTTGGTTTATGGCAAATAAAAAAATCAACAGAGTTTCTCAATTAGACTGTTAAATGCAGATTTTTAAAAGATCACAGTGATGACAGAATTGGTACATGTTTCATCATAATACACCTGCTTATGAGAACAGACGTTAAACACTAAAAAAGGATTTACATTTAACATGGATCATTTGCCATGTGGGCAAACACTTCTGGTTTACTCAGAGCCAGAATCTTTATATGGTTCCAGAGGGACTCCTTGGCAGATTTTGCTGATTACTCATTAAACAGTTGAAACATGTATAGACATTATTTATCTTACAAAGCTTACCCACAGCAAAAGAGACACAAAAATGAGGTAAATACTATGGACAAGATTATGGTTCTTGGAAAGGCTAAACGTCAAATGTATTTTTGGTAAGCTTTTCCTTCTAAGTATGTTTTAAAAGCTGAAAATATTAAGTGCTGGGAGGCCACAACACTTAACAAGTGTGTTTTGTCATTCAGTGAAACACATGGCATTATGCCGTACTGCAAAATCTGTAACCTTTCCCAGTGGGCGGTTCAAAGACCAACGTGGCCATCTTTGCCTCAGGAGAGAAAAGGTTTTGCCTCTCACCTCTCTTAAATATGATCTCCGCTCCAAAGACAGTTGTTTTGTCCACATTCCTCATGGAATAATACTGTATACATTCTTCCAATAGCCAAGGACGTTATGAGATAGCTATTCTATCTGCCTTCTAAGCCACAATAACTAATATTCACCCTGTATGAGAATGAATTAAATTTTTCTAAGAAGTCTATACTTACAGTTCTCTGAGATAATCAATGGAAAAGACACCTAATTCTGATTAACAAAAAGCAAACTTATCCCATTTTTCCTCCTATCCTCCCCATTCAAATAATCATATATAGGCACTTAAAACTGGAAAGATGTAGCACTCTTCTTCTATTAAACACTTAATTAAGACTCCAGTAGAACTTTCTTTCTTCTGATATGAGTGCCATTGAGTATATTGCTAAGCTTGAAGCAGAGGCTAAATGGTTTAGTGGGAACAGTTTTTTGGGGGGAAGTCAATGTTCTCTTATTAAATTGTCACGGTTGTGGTTAAAGTTCTTAAAAGGTTGAAAATTTTGCTAGGTCCTTCTCCATCTCGGCATATTGTTCTTTAAGCCTTTCCATGGCTTTTCTGTGCTCTTCATCCACTTCAGCCTGTCTGCTGTGTTGTTCTTTCATGAAATCTTCCCACTGGGTTATATGCTGTTTTTCACTAGCTATTAAATGGTCATTAAGAATCTGAGAAAAGAAATTTGAAAGTCACATGACATTTTCCAGACAATTATTCTTCTATGCAGTAGAGACAAACATAACTTTACCTCTTGACATTTGGCTACTACTGCAATCGGCTTGAAAGTCACAATGCTAAAATTGCATTACAGTTTTAATATCCAACAAGAACATGACAAATCAGAAACATCTAAGGCTTCTCTACTATGACTGAACATGGACGGGTAATCATATTTCTGAAATTTCAATAATATCTAGTATCTTTAAATGACGAAATCAAATACAATCCAAGTAAATTTTCATGCCTCTATTTCTTCTCAAATTCCACTTAACTGTATATAATTTTTAAATCAACTGTAAAGAATATATGCCAAAAGAATCATTATGAGAAATCAAGGTGCATATCTTACATAAAATACTTTAGACGCATTAAAAAAGATTTTAAATTTAAAAAAGCTTTTAAATCTAAAGAAAATTTGGATACATAGGTTATTAATCACTGGAAGAGAACTCAAGACATCTCTTCTGGTTCAGTTCCATTCCTTAAAGTAAATAAACACCAAAAGCATCTGTGCAAATATCTTAAGTTCTTCTTGAGATGTTCCTTAATATTTCTACATGAAGATGAAAAAATTTTGACTACCAAAACAATAAAGTTAAACCAATGTATAAGTGATAAAGGCATAACTTTAGTACAATTTCAATTATCTCTGAATATGCACAACAAAGAAAAGCTAAACAGGAAAAGAGAATATGAAAAATACCTTTATATTCCTGTCTTAAATGTTCTACATACATGTCTTCAGAAGTTTGGATACAGACTAAGTAACAAACAAAAACTGCGACAGACACAAACCATAAAAACTTATAAAGCCCCTAAAGTCATGATAAATCCCAGCACTCTAATGAAAACAGGACACCTGGTATACTTGGATACTGGTGCCCAGATGCTTGGTCACACCAAAAAGATAGCTAAGAGGAAAAAGATGGGAACTGTGTTTTCATGCTGTCATCATGTCCTTGCTGCTCCATTCTCTCTCTTCTGAGATGATGATAAGCAGGATGAAAAGGTGGATAACCCATCACTCTCTAAGTATCTATGAAACACATGTTTTTGCTACCTGTTTTGCATATCTTATCTATTCCTAAAAACTGTTCTTATAAAATTACATTATTTTCACTTTACAGATGAAGAAATTAAAGTTTAAGGACAGTAAATGTATTTCTCCATGGTCACTCAGCTATTAAGCTGTAGATTCAAACTTAGATCTTTGTGACACCCTTTTTTATCCAAAGTGTGAATTGGACCTTTTCAGAGGAAGGTTTACACAGGTAGTGGAAGAGTCTCTTTTACAAGACAAAAACAACTATTATAAGAGCTTTTCCCTACCAATCTGACTTTCCTTTGCAAGGAGGCTTTTCAACTGAAAAGAGTTTGGAGGTGTCTGAAGTTTGTGTAAAAGTCAAACATTCCCCCAAAATACGTGCCATGGACTCCTGGGATCTGCACGGGCACTACAATGGTGGGGAGAGAGGGTTAGGGAGGGGTTTGCTGATGCAATAAATTTGGGAAACAGGTTAAACAAAATTCAAAACTTTACTTTTTAACTTTTCAGCCTCATGGATCGTAATTCTCCAAAAGATGAATAAAACATGAAGAGGTCATTAAACTCTTTTCATGGAACTTTGGCAAAAACTATTACATTCTAAGAGAAAAGCCACAGTCAGACTAAAGAGAGAAGAAAATGCAAATAAACGTTCTCAAAATGGGATCCTGCTTTAGCTGTAAATTATTTTTTAATAAATAAAGAAAATACTAAACATGTACACTCAGATGTTTAACAGATTTTTCTTTTTATTCTTTTAAGATATGCACCATAATTGGTTCAGCTGACCCTGTGATTTGGACCACAAGGCAACAGCCTTGATTCCACTTCCCATCAGAGAGCACTTTTTCCAGTGCAACTCAATGGAAAAATGATGATTTGGGAGCATATAAACCTCACTTCAAATTCTGGTTCACTTGCTACCAGCTGCATGACCCTGAGCAAGTTAAAGTTTCTTTAACTTTAAAATGAGGAAAATAATACTTTACACTCATAAATAAATATTTATGAAGACCAGAGGTAATACATGTGAAGTTCCTAGCTCAGTGCCTGTGGAACTTAATGAAAATTAAATATCACTATTATACAAATTATAAGCAAAACATCTAGAAGATCAAATCACTTTTTATCCTCCCCATTTTTTGTCCTTTAATTTTAATAATTTATTTTTTTAAGACTTTATTTGAGAGCGAGCACACGCACGCATGTGTGCGTGAGTGGGGGGAGGGGTAGAGGGAGAGGGAGAAGCAGGCTCCCCACTGGGCCGGGAGCCCAACCCAGGGCTAGATCTCAGGACCCTGAGATGACCTGAGCCGTCTGCTTAACCGACTGAGCTACCCAGGCACTCCCAGTTTTAATAATTTAATTTCAGCAATAGATTCTTATAATAATTTGAACAATGCAGGCAACTCAAATAAAAGTGCGTTTCCCCTTCCCATTCCTCCTTGAGGATTCTACTATTTACCATCTGGCTCTAAGAAAAGACTCTAAGATGTCACTAAATATCAGTATGTCTATTTTGTAATTTCAGAATATTATGACTAAAAATATCCAATTAGCTTTTTCACATAAGATAGGTCACTTCTTGGCCTCACAGTTCAGGGTGAAAAGAAGCTGAATGCTGACTACTCTCTAATCCAGTTGAAAATCTAGTCTTGCTTTCTTATCAAGAAGTTCTTGAAATCACTCTTATTTTATTTTGGCCTCCCACTTTTACGAAAAGTAAGTGCTATGTAATCTTGCATTCTTCTTAACAATCAGTAAAGAAAAGGAAAGGGCAGTTCATACATTCATGTCCTGACAATACCATATTCTTTACATACATAAATAAAATTTGACTACCTGGAAATAACATCTATCTGAAATTTAGTTGAGAACAATATGGTAAAACTTTTAATCCACCAAAGAAAAAAAAGATACCCAAAAAAAGATACCAAAAAGTCCAATTACAAATACTGCGGTATTCATAAAAAGCTCTTTTGATTCTGAATCAACATACCTTACTTTATACACAATTCTAGCCATGTTAATTAACTGGCTTCCAAAAGTACACCATATTAAAGGTCACAAATTAGGGAAAAAATGCTGGTAAATAAGATAGGAAGAAATGATAGGCATCAGCCTTATGGGGAAGGAAAACAGAGATACAGAAACTTAGAACACACAATATTTGAGGGCATTTGGTATAGAGGAACTCTCCTTAATTCCCTGAGGACACCCCCACAAGCACCATAATGTAAAACTGCCTATTCTTAATAATTCCTAATTCATAAAGAAATTTGGCCCATAACATGTAATAATTTTTAATGAAAACCACAAAAGTATGAAATATATTTTCAAAGATTTCTCCCAAAAATAAAGTTATAAAAGTGTGCGCTTAAGGAGATGAAACCTCTGCTTTGTGGTAAACTTGGTTAGATGGAATGTTTCATTTTCTAAGATTCTTAGATAAAGTTTTATTGTATGTAACAGCAGCAAAATTCCTAATTAACTGTATCTTACATATATCACTTGGGCAAAAAGTTAAAAAGTATTCTACAACAAGAGTGAAGGCTGTCCTAGGGTATAGCTATTCAAAATGTAAGGAAATGCAAGCTGGCCAGCTGCTTAATCGAAAGCAGCACATAAGCCCCGTCCGACAACCGCCACAATACTTCCTCAACTCCACTGAAGCCGTTCTAACGTCAGCGCGCGCCCCAGTTCATACATGAGGAAGTTACAGAAGCCAAGGACTTAGCCCGACCTGCCAACGAATCTGTTCACAACTACAAAGAACGTTCAGAAATAAGGAAAAATCTTTTATAAACACTAATAAGCTAAAACTGCAGACCATCATCACCCCTGCACATCACTTTCAGAAACAGCCAATTCTGCTTTTATGTTCAAGAAATGGGGTTCTACTGAGATTTAGTCTGAAATAAGTGTTCCTTTAATTAAAACACATTTGAAAAACAATGATCCTATCTCACTGTAGTTACAGTCAAACAGCTTCATACAAGTCTGATAGGAAATGATAGTTCCCCTACATACATACTAGATCTTTTCTCTAGTATCCTTTTTCCCAGTATTATTAATAGTACAATGAATACTAAAGATTATTTCCTGATGTTCGTACAAACATATTTCTTTAGTAACAACAAAATGAAGTCACATTACATATGATGGTCTGCAGCTTTCCCTTTTCAGTAATGATATAATATGTACCGGGGCACAGCAACAGCAGGAGGGTGGGAGGGCTCTGCCCTGGGTGCAAGCAATAAGACGGTGTATTGTCTGGAGAGAATTTACATCAATGACACAAACAAATGAAAGACTGCTTTTCATCATCACCAGGCACTGACAATACTGAAAAATGTCAGTGATAATACTCTTAAACCAAAAATCTTTTTTTGGTCTAAAGCTCTAAACAATTACTGAGGTTATTGTTGAATTTTAATAATATGTTTCAAATTAACAGATTTTTATTGTTTATCCTTTAATAAATTTTGCATTTTACACTGAAGTTAATTCAGAGGACTTCCAGTTACATAACCAGTCCCAGACAAAGATGAAGTCGGCTATACATGTTTATTTCCAAAGTGAATTCCAAATAGTCCAGAATCACTTCAGCTTTCTTTAGACACTTAGACCCTCCAACCCCTGGGTAATTAAATATTATTCCACTTAAACAATGAGAGTAGAGCAAATGCAGATAAAATCTGAATCAGTTCAAATCCATTATTCTATATTACCATTTTTTTGTACTTAAATTTGTGTATGTTTTCATTTATATCTAAAATTTTTATACTGTGGGGACATTGGGAGCCATTAGAATGATTGCCAAAGAAAAAGGACAGTATTGCAATTTCTAGAATTTACTGTGACATGCATGTGACTTTTATGAAGCTCTTCCAGACTTACTTTTATGTTTAAAACTTTTCTGAACTATATATCTATTGCTTCATGTGAAAGAAATTTTTCAAAATTATAGTAAAAAAGCATTTTTAATCAATTGTGAATCCAAATAGATTAATAAATCTGTCTATACTATTTAATTTGAATAGTCAAAGATCAAATTCAATGAGGTTATTAACAAATCTGCTTACTATAATATTATTATTCATTACCATAACAGACCAATATGTAGGTAACAGTTTTTTTCTTGTTTCCCCAAAAAAAAATTAATGTACTTAAATTTATTAATCTCTTAATTTTTTTCTTTGGTGTTACATTACTTTTTAAGTTTTTTATTTTTTTACTGGTATGACTACATACATGAAGTTAAAAACAATACCACCTGCATTTTTGTTCTTGACATTATTCTTTAACATCAGGTTTATTATTAAACATAATTTTGTTGGGAGGAGTGTTAAAAAACGGTCTATTCTAGGGGTCAAATATGGTATGTATGCTGCTCCTACGTAGACATATTTTCAAGGCCACACACTGAGAACAAGGTAGAATCAAGAGTAAAAAATCCAGTTTTCTACTCTTTTTGCTATATAATGTTGTTTAAACCAAATATATTAAACTACTAGTCTCAGGATTGGCAATGTTTTAAAAAATGACAGAAACTAACAAGTATTTCACATTCCAATTTCAAAAGTAATTAAGAGCTTTAAATAAAACTGACTGAATATGACTGAAAGGGCAGGAAAAAATCTATAGGCACACACTGTGAACCACTCAGGGATTTACATGTGGGGCTCCTGCTAATTTTCAAAACAAAAGTGCAACTAACTTTGAAATAGTTTTTCTTTTTCTAGCAAGAGTTTATGAGAGCAGGTGATATTAAAAATCAAGGCACACCAGAACCAGATGAGTTTACTGGTGAATTCTGCTAAACATTTAAAGAAGAATTAATACTAATCCTCCTCAAACTCTTCAAAAAATTTGAAGAGGAGGGAAGACTTCCCAACTCATTCTATGAGGCCAGCAATGTCCCAACACCAAAGCCAGATGAAGATACTATAAGAAAAAAGAAGTGCAGATTAATATTCTTGATGAATACTGATATAAAATCCTCAATAAATTACTAGCAACTGAGTTCAACAGCATATTAAAAGGGTCATACGCTACTTTGTTCTTGGAATGTAAGGATGGTTCGAAACACATGAGAATCAATGAATAAAATATACATCAACAGAATGAAGGGGAAAAAACCACATCGATCATCTTAATCTAATGCAGAAAATGTATTTGTCAAAGTTCAAGACCCTTATATGGTAAAAAAAACCACAAGCTAGTAATAGAAGGAAACTATCTCAACACAATAAAGGCCAGTATGTGAAAAACTTGCAGCTAGCATCGTATTCGACAGCAAAAAACTGAAAGCTCTCCCTCTAATATCAGAAATTTTCCTTTTGCCACTTCTACTCAACACAGTATTAGAAGTCCTAGCCAAGGCAGTTAGTTAGGAGAGAAAAAAAGAAGGTATCCAAATTGGAAAAGAAGTAGAAGTATCTGTCCCTACAGATAAGACCCATGGTCTTACATGTAGAAAACCGTAACGTTCCACAAAAAAAACCTACTAGAATGAATAAACTCAGCCAATTTGCCAGATACATAAGCAAAACTCAAAAATCAGTTGGTTTTCGAGGCGCCTGGGTGGCATAGCAGGTGGGCGTCTGCCTTCAGCTCAGGGCGTGATCCCGGCGTTGTGGGATCGAGCCCCTCATCGGGCTCTTCCGCTATGAGCCTGCTTCTTCCTCTCCCCTGCTTGTGTTTCCTCTCTCACTGGTTGTCTCTATCTCTGTTGAATAAATAAATAAAATCTTAAAAAAAAAAAATCAGTTGGTTTTCTACATACTAACATTGAACAATCCAAAAAGGATATTAAGAAAATTCCATTTACAATAGCATTGAGAAGAATATTTGGGAATGAATTTAACCAAGAAGGAAAAAGACTTGTACACCAATAACTAGAAAACATTCCTAAAAAAGAAATTAAAGACATAAGTCAATGGAAAGTCACCTCCTGTTCATGGATTGGAAGACTTAGTATAGTTAAGATGTCAGTACTACCCAAAGTGATCTGCAGGGTCAATGGAATCCGTATCAAAATCCCAATGATGTTTTTCACAGAAACAGAAGAATACATCCTAAAAGTCATATGAAATCTTAAGTGACACCAAGTAGCCAAAACAATCCTTGAAAAAAAAAATGAAATTGGGGGTCTAGCACCGTATTAACCATGTGTTCATAAGGCTTTGACAACTGGGACCTTACTAACCCTGGAAAGACTGTCCCTTCCAGGGCTAGCCTATTCCTAGAGATAGGACTCATGACTCCCCTGTGAGTGTACCTTTTATATGCAAGCCAACCAAACGAAAGCCCACACCCCAACTACCTTTACTGGGCTCTCACTCTGGGCCACTACCGACCTGCCCTAATCACACAAGGCCAGACAGCTAGGGACAGCCCCTATCCCTCAGAGCCTGCTGAAATTAGCCAATCCTAAATCTGCTAACACTGTCTCACACATTCCTTCCTGCTGAAACCATAATAACCTGTTTTCCCCCCTCTCTCTGCCTCCTGACTAACCTTGGTGTGTCCTCATGTGGTCCTGTGTGGCACAGCATGCATCCTCCTCCTGAGAACTATGACTAACAGACAATCTTTCCATGGCAGGTATCCCCTTATTGGTCTTACCATATCTAATAATAAAACCTACATTTGATAAAATACATTTCTTGATTTCAAAACCTACCACAAAGCTGCTGGGTTGATGTCAAAACAGTGCGGTACTGGCATACAGAAGAACACAGAGACCACCGCAACAGAAGAACTCAGAAATAAACCCTTGCATATATGGTCAAGGGATTTTTGATAAGGGGGTCAAAATCATTCAATAGGGAAAGGGCAATCCTTTCAACAAATGGTGCTGGGAAACTGGATATTCACATGCAAATATAAAATGAAAATGGGCCTTTACACCTTGCATCATACAAAAATTAACTCAAAATAGGTCAAAGATCTAAATGTAAGATCTAAAACTATAAAATTCTTACAAGACAACAGGGGGAAAGCTTTATGACATTGGATTTGGCAATAATTTCTTGGCTATCACACCAAAAGCATAGGCAACAAAAGTAAAAGTAGATAAACTGAACTTCATCAAAATTAAAAACTTTTATGCATCAAAGGACACTATCAACAGAGTGAGAGTCAATCCACAGAATAGGAGAAAGTATTTCCAAATCATATATATGATAAGGGATTAATATCCAAAACACAAAAAGAACTCCTGTAACTCAACAACAACAAAACCAAATAACCTGATTAAAAAATGGGCAAAGGGCTTGAATGAACATTTCTACAAAGATATACAAATAGCCAATAAGCAAAGGAAAAGATACTCACCATCACTAATCATTAAAGAAATGCAAATCAAAACCACAATAAGATACCATCTCACACCCATTAGAGCTGCTGCTACCAAAGAAACAGAAAATAACAAGTGTTGACAAGGATGTAGAGAAAATGGAACACTTATGCACTGTGGATGGGACTACAGAATGGTGCGACTGCGGAAAACAGGATGGTGGTTCCTCAGAAAATTAAAAATTAATTGCCATTTCATCCAGTAATTCCACTTCTGAGTATATACCCAAAAGAACTGAAGGCAGAGTTTTGAACAAACAGGTGTACGCTCGTTAATAGCAGTATTATTCACAACAGTGAAAATGTGGAAGCAACCCAAGTATCCACAGACGAATGAATACACAAAATACAGAATATACATATAATGGAATACCAGTCATCCTTAAAAAGGAATGAAATTCTGATACTGGCTACAACAAAGATGAACACTATATTAAAGAAATAAGCCAGTGACAGAAAGAGAAATGTTGTATGGTTCCACTTAGCACAGGTACCTAGACTAGTCAAATTCTAGAGACAGAAAGTGGAGTGGTGGTTGCCAGGAATAAAGGAAGGGGGAGTGGGGAGTTAGTGTTTAACAGGTACAGAGTGTCAGCTGGGGAAGACGAAAAGTTCTGGAAATGGATGGTAGTGATGGTTGTAGAGCAACATGAATGTGCTTAATGCCACAGAACTGCACACTTAAAAAGAGCTAGAATGGTAAGTTTTATGTTATACGTATTTTATCACAGCAAAAAAATTCTCACATCAGGTTTCAGAGGGTTCTTTCTAAATGAAATCAGTGGCATTCTTAAATGAGTGGATAAATTTGTTTTTCTTAAGATAAAATTAGAAAATGCCAACTTTAAAAGAAAATGAAGAGAAAGTTTATAAATGAACTACAACTGTGCGCACAGTATTTAGCTGTGATGACTTTGTCTCTTTCTACAAGAGAGAAATAGTAATAAAACACTGGCTTACATATATCTCATTAGAGATAAACTTAAAGAGAAGCCAATCCTGAGGTCAAACTATGTCTAGGAACAGGGCTATAAATGAACTCTGGGATACATTATAAAACCAAAATTTTGCATATATTGCAGTCTAAGCCAGTGATTCTTAACTAGGGGGGGGTGGATTTTAACACCCTCTTGCCGCTCAAATTTGTGGTTATCACAGGTTGGGGGAAGAGGTACTGGCATCTAGTGGGTAAAAGCCAAAGATGCTTCTAAACATCCTACAAGGGGCGCCTGGGTGGCATAGCGGTTGAGCGTCTGCCTTCGGCTCAGGGCGTGATCCCGGCGTTATGGGATCGAGCCCCATATCAGGCTCCTCCGCTATGAGCCTGCTTCTTCCTCTCCCACTCCCCCTGCTTGTGTTCCCCCTCTCACTGGCTGTCTCTATCTCTGTCGAATAAATAAATTTAAAAAATCTTTAAAAAAAAATTAAAAAATAAACATCCTACAAGCACAGGCCAAGCTGCCATGACAAAGAATTATCTGTTCCAAAATGTCCACAGCGCAGAGGCTGAGACACCCTGGCCTCCGGGAAAACTCTGAATAAGCCAACTAAGGCCTAAACATCAAACATCTGTCAGTAATACACTGTCATTAATTTTACCTGGGCCTTATATCAAAAAATAAAAAAGAATTTACTTCAGTAGCAAGTGTCAGAATAACAGCCATCAGTAATGATCTTAAACAGACTACTACACTGATCTCTTCCTTTGTATTTTCAAACTCTATAACAATGTATATGCTATTTCACTGCTTTCATGAAAAAAATCACGCAGGGGTGTAACTAAATCTAGTAAATATCTGCAGACAACATGAATCAAAGGATTCGTATTGATTATTATCTCTAGCTGGCCAGAATATGGCTTCAAAAGCTGATACGTGTACATGAGCCTAAGTTTAAACTACTGACAGGTATTAAGAGCTCGTTTCCCTTGATGGTATATTTTTAAGTCAGTGAATTTTCTAAACTAGTTGTATTTTCATTTCACTTAATGCTAGCTTCCAAAACTGCCACTTTGTACTAGAGGGTAGTTTTCAAGACATATGTCAAATAACTGGGGAATGTGCATTTATTGTTCTTCTGAATGTACTTTTAGGTATCAATTGTGGGAAGTGTAATTTAGATGAATGACGTTTATCATAATTTACTTCCCACAGAATTCCACATATTGTCTTGACATAAAAGAATTAAAGATTAATGGCAATAGTCTATTTTACTCCATTTACTACTCCCATCTTTCTTTGTTCTGAGAGCCATTCAAATTATAAAATGTAGCCAACAGTATAGCCAAGGGGAACAATTAACATGAGACTATAAAACCCAGCGAGAGGTCGATTTTGCTTTATACACATTTGCTAGATGAAAATCTAAACTTTATGTCTATACCTTTTATATATATGTAATCTGGAACCTCTGCCATGTCAGTTTCGGCAAAAACCTGATACAGCAGTATAAAAAAGGCCCTTAAAGATGCATATTTCAAATGTTCTGTTAACTAGACAAGCACTAAAAAAGAAACAAAGGCTAACGGTTTATTGACCTGCAGAATATAAAGAATTTTTACTTTTTTCTGAGTACTGTCTGAGAAATGTATCTTTGTATAACATTCAGCTGGTGAATTTTATTAAACTATCTTGAGAAAAGAAAATAATCAGAGTGGATTCCTATACATGTAGGCTTCAAAAATGCCATACTAATTCTTAGTGAAACACATTTCAGTACATTCTAAAATACTAATTTTATGTGTGTTCCACATTAAAAAATAGTTCAGTAACATTCTCTGACATAATACCTATAAGAAATATATTTAAGACTAACATAATCCAAGGACTTTATTATTTCTTGAGGCCACTTTTATTCAAACCATGGTAGAGTATCTTAGTATCTTTTAATTTAGGAAATCGTGAATGGGTGGGATTCTCAAGTGCTTCAGCAACTCTAGGAGACCACAGCATGGCTCTTACCCCACACAGTGACTGCCTGCAGCTTAAACAATAATCAAGCTGGCAGGGGAAAATGGGGCTTTCCACTTGGAGTGGGATACAATTTGCAAAGCTGTTTCACATAGATGATAGAATACAATTTACCTGGTAAGTAGAAAAATCAATCTACCAGCTAAGTATAACTGGTATTTATTTTGCAGATGAGGAGCTTGACGCTCAAGGGCTCGTGTAAGGCGTACAGCAAGCCAACAAAGGGAACTACCAGAAGTAGAAGGCTCCAGGTATTTTTTCACCTAAGCCGGTCATTTTCCTACTTATATGCAGTTAATACACCAAATGTGAAAAAGTTCTAAGTGACAAGAGGAACCATTCCAATTACAATTTAATTTTAGGTTGTTAGTTCTGCTCCAAGAGTGACAAGAATTGACATTTTATCACAACCCTAACTGTTCTGACAATGTCTTAGGAAGAAAGACCAATCACGTGTGAGTGCATATTCATGTGAATCTGCTTAAATCACATAGTAACATGCTACACAGAACACTTTTTTAATTTTTATTCTGAAAACCAAGAGAATTGCTTATTTACAGTAACAGCCAGTACAGCCAGTGTTCTATCAAATAGCGTTTCTGTTTCTCAAACCCAGAAATGCTCCTGGTGCCCCCAACCACAAATTGTTTAATATAGCATTCAAGATTCTCCACAATCATCTCCAGAAATAGCCTTTCAGATACTCTACGTAGCAGCTGCATGAGACTACTGACTTCTCACGTCTTTTGTCTTTGCTTACACCCTATCCCTCACCCTACAATATCTCTTACCATCCCTACTCACTGATCAAGGCTGGGCTTGAATGCCACCATCTTCCTAACACATTACTCCTTTTGCCAAGATCCTACAAAGGTCTTTATAACTTGACCACAGCTCTTTATCCTACATGATATCAGTGTTAATGGTTTGGGACTCCTCTACTGGACTGTTAGTTCTTGAGTGTATGAAATGTCTTAAACTTAAACTAAAATCTCATCCCCAGTGGCACCCTGCTAAGTAGAGAACTAAAAAATATCTGCTGTCCAGCCTGGCGTGGCCCATGTGAGCTCCTGTGCCTGACTATTTACAAAGCTTTCTGGACACTGTGCAAGCACTACAGCCTGACAGACTTCCCAGCCATGGCTTTGTTTTGCCATCTTATCAACACGCGCAGGGGCCCTGCTTCCTGACCCAGCCTGCTAGGACCCTACTTCTACCTGAAACGTCAAGTCCTTTCACTAAGGCCCAATTCACCAAATTACTGAATTTTTAAACTTTGTATCAGTATTTAGAGTTGAACAGAGGGTGTAGAAACTTAAACCCTGGCAAGGTTTATCCCACTATATTTTTATACGGTGCAGATCTGAACTATCACTGTGGATTAACCACAACACATTCCAGAGAAACACAGATAGTAACACTTGTTGACACCTAAAAGCCATTATATTCAGAGTGACTTAGTATTTTCAACATTTCTTAAAAAGTGTACCTTTATTAGTTTAGAACAACGATTAAGTTATAAAAATACATTATGGAAATTATAAGTGAAAACCACAAATTATCACAGGAACTTAAATTCTTATGCTTTTTTTCCACCTCTGAATTTACTTAAGATATACTTTCAATAAGCAAACCACTATCCAGCAAGTGATTCACATACTCGTAGGGCTATTCATTAAATAACTCACCCACAGGAATAAATGCTTCCTTTTCTAGAAGAAATATACATAACATACTCATCAATGCTTCAAGCTCAAAGAAAAGATTTATATTTCCAATGTGGTGGGTATTTTTTGTTGCCTGTAAAAGTCTTATTCTCTGTTCTGAATCAGACAAATACCACTTTCAGGGAAAAGATGGAAATGTTGAAAAAGAAAAAAAAAAGGTCTGCAATTTGAATTATAAAAATACAGATGGGGTAATCATGTGCTCATACTTCCTTAACATATCGTCAATGAATCAGCCATTTTTAAATCTTTTTAAATCACTGCATAAAGAAAACAAGTTCAGAGATTTTTTTTTAATCAAAAGCAACTGCTAACAATATGATGATAATAATAAGAGTTATAGGCCCCATTAGCCAAATGATCTTTTTACCTTCTTTCGTTCCTGCTCCCTCTGCTGGAGTCTACAGACTGAGTCAGAAGCTGCTTGCACTGAAAGAAAACAGACAATGGGTTTCAGTCCTCAGCCCTTGTTCAAGACTTACCTGAAAAAAAACGAACAAAACAAAACAAAAAAATCAAAATGTGGATTGTTTTAGATCTCAAGAAACTATGCAAAAGAACTGTTACTATTTTGGTCATGGTGAGGTGGCTAGAAGGGAAAAAAGAAGTTTTGCCAGTATACTCAGGATGCCGTAATGAGAACCACCATCATTCTTGAGCCTTGAGGTACAAGCCAAGGGCATTGTAAGTACTAATTCCAAGGACAAGTTGTCAACAATTACTTCAGAATTCCTAAAAAGATATAAAATGCCTGATAAATTTATCATTACATTCTGATTATGTCTTTACAGCGCCTCTTTGATTCGTTCGCCCCTCCTCCCCTCCTTTTCTCATTCATACGAACTTCTCTCTTGCAGGCAGTACTTGATACCTACAATGCTTCCACAACTTTCTATTCTTGCTTCTTCTCTCTTATCTGCTAATTCATCCTGGCTGCCACTGCCAGATTCAAATTTCTCTGGACTGTTTTTCATTGAGTGATTTCCCTTTCTAATGAACCACAACTACTAGTAATAATTACTAGAGTTATTTATTATTACTATGTGCCCAGACCCGTGCAAAGTACTTCCCATGTATTATTCCTCTTAATCCCACTTTCCTATTAGAGGATCACTGTCCCATTTTATAGATTTTTGGCATCTATAAAAAACTGGGATACAAAGAGGAGATAATACGACTAGTAAGTACAGAAAGCAGGATTTAAAATCAGACCCCTGCCTCCAAGGACTTGGCTCACACCCTCAACACTTGACTCCTCTTCTGATCTCATCAATGAAACTGGTCTTCATCCTTCAGTGTTCCAGAGCTCTTCATTTACTGGATCCATTGTATTTCTGTACACAAATGTTTTCATTTATTTCGTTGTTTCGCATGAAGGTTAACAGTGAGCCATAGTCAAGTCCAGAGTTGAGCACTTAGTTGCGTAACTTGGCATGTTTGCTTACTCATTCATTCACTTGTCTAATACTGAATGAGCATTTACTAGGTGCCAGGCACTGTGCTGCTGCTGTTCCTAATGCCTTAGCACCTTAGTTCCCCACCTGTAAAATGACCTGAACAACTAATAAGAGGACTTCAGAATTGACATCAAATAAGATACGACAGTAGCTACTACGCTTACAAATAAATGCAATATTAATGCCACTGAGAACAATTCTTCACACAGTGTAAGCAGTCAAGGAGTGTTATTATTACTATTATTCTTCTTACTGTACTATCCCTACTGAAAGTGCTTTCCTTATTTCCTTTCTTCTAATGAAAATGTTTTACTTGTCTTCGAAGAACAGTTCAAGGTTGACTGCCTTCATAATGAAGCCCTCCCAGATTAATCCTTTCTCTATAAGGATTTTCTCTTATTTAAAATTCCTTTATCAGGTAGGTGTGTATCTCACCACTTTATCTTGCAACTGCTTAAACAGAGGTTTGCCTAGTGTTTCACAGTTCTGCTTTCCTATCCTACCCAAACCCAGCCCCAAATAGCTCACAAGTTCCATAACAGGGCAGGGACTGTGATTTCCCTTTCAGAAAAATGTTAGGTCCCTCCCTGTGAGAATATGGTAAAAGAGTAGGATTCTGCTTTTCAAAAGTAATGTTTTTATCAGTAACCATTTATTTTAGTTGTATCAAAGATAATATTTTAGGACTGAAAATTATGTTCCCAATCATTGTTTGTTCTAACAGAAAAGATGAAAACAAAACAAAATGGGAGCTGATTAGATCTGCCTTCTTTCTGTGGCATATTAATATTACATCATTTTTCCCAAGCAGTGGTTCTATCATTTCCTGATTGGATTTTTTCCCCCTGACTCCAAACCTAACTTTTAAAAAATCCATTTTGTGGTCTTTGGGTGCTTCTTCATTTTCAAATCATTCTGGGCTTAATCTAAAAGAAGAGTTATAGACTATGACATTATTTTGTCATTTGTTATGTCCTTTAAAATTTTAATTAGAACACATCTGACAGGGGCAAACTTTTGTTCCTTGTAGGGACTGTCTTTGTGCTCAGACAGAATGACCATTTTTAGAAATTTCAGTCCCTTAGAAGTAACCGATTTTTTAATTCTTTAGCCACACAAGAATAAAGGCTTACTTTCTAAATTTCATGAAATCTGCTTTTCTAAAATACAAGGAAAATCATGTGACTATACCAAACATTCCTTCTTCATGATTAGAGACCCCAAGGGGAAAAGGCCCATTATGCAAACCTTCCCACCACTTCCACATCACTTACACTGGTTACACCTAATTTAGTACGAAGCCAATTCCCCTGTTGTCTCAGTGTTTTAGGAGACTGCACTGATTTTAAAGCATCAAGAATCTGTCAAAATATTTTCTCATTTTTTGAAATTAGCACCACATACAGAAATTGTGCCACAGACAACAGCTGACAACATCCTGACTGTCTTCACAAACGAGAAGCAATACATTCTATCATGGTGTGTATATGTAAACCTCAAATACACACATAAGCAAATAATATTGGTTCGGTAGCAGAAGACGTTGGCTGAATTCTCATTCATTCATTTCAACGAACGCATAATTACTTTGTGACTACGAGGTTTCACTGTTTTAGGTGTCAGGGGTACTGCAGAGAACAATCAGAGTCCCCGAGCTCATGGAACTTAATGTTTTAGCTGGGGAGACAGACAGCATATAGATAAATACTGAGCATGTCAGATGGTGGTAGATATTCCGGAAAAAAACAAAGCAAGGTAAAGAGGCCAGAGAATGCCAGAGTGAGGGGCGGTGATTATTACAGAGTAGCTAGGAGAGGGTCTCCCTGTGGACACTTGAGCAGAGATCTATAGGAAATGAGAATGTACAAAAACCTGACAAAAGAGTGTTCCAGAGGGAACCCTGAAGTGCACGTTTGGCACATACTAGAATAAGAATAAGAAGGACAGAGTAGCTAGAATGAAATGCGGGAAAAGAAAATAAAAGTCAGAGTGGGGGCCATCATGTAGGAATGTCCAGGCCACTGTGAGGATTTTGGCTTTTCTCTAAGCAAGACGAGGAGATCCCAATATGGTAATGACAAGAGCCAAGTCACATTTCAAAAAAGCTCATTCAGGCTTCTTTGTGGAGAACAAACTACAGGGAGGAAAGATATGAGTTATGTTAGGGCTACTAGAACAATTTAGGTGAGAGGTCATTGTGGCTTAGACCAGGGTGGTGGCAGTTAGGGGCGTGGTGAAGGTGGTCAGACTCTGGTCACAGTCTCAAAGTGGAGTCAAGAAAATCTGTTAATAAGATCCATGTGAGGGAAGGAGCAGGGGGAGCATGGAAAAGGGAGGAGGGGGGAGAGGAAGAGGCAGTAGTGAAGAAGAAAATACTGGTGAAAATTCTAACTGTAAAGTGCCATAAAAAGTTGGTTAGTATTTTAAATTGTTGAATTCCTAAAGATTTCTAGAGACAGAGGGAAGCAAAACCAGGTAAACTTAGTCCCCTAATAACTCACAAAATAAAAAGTTAAGAAAAACAAAAGGTAATAAATTCCATTATTTACTGAACAAGGACGAATTACAGTTGTGTATTATGAACGTTGAAATCTGGTAGCCAAGAACCGAGACTCCTAACCCCACTGTAATTATTTCATCCCCCAAAAGTTAGAAAAAGAAAACGAGTTGACAAAATTCTTAGAACTCTAATATGTTTAAATTTGTACAGAAACAGATTTGGGGGGTGGAGAAAGCACATAACATGTGAGAGACAGATAAGACAGACAAAGCGCCTATTCTGAAAGAAAACCTAATACAATTTTCCATAGGTATTTTGTCATACAAAATAACAATATGAACTTATTAAAAGAGAGCAAACACATTGCATGAAATGAAAAATGAAACTGCAGCACTAAGGAAACAAACTGAGAACTATGACAATATCATTATAGATCTAATAAATAAATCAGACGGAACTGAATAGTCTAAGACTAAATAAACAATTGGCAGCATTAGAACTGCAGGACAGAAAGCAAATACTGCAAACCTTGATAAAGTAAAATTTTCAAGTGAGAGGTTGGGGAAGAGATGCAGGAGGGGAGAGTTGCATCCAACTCTGAAGGTATTAATTAATGCAGAAATGATAACAACATGACTTCAACTTCTGAATTTTTATAATTTGTTTTGTTTTTCTATTTTTCTTTGAATGATCTTTCAGTTCCTATTATCTTTTATAGTAAAGAAGCATTTATTTTAAGGTATTCCCTTCAGTTTTAAGTGTTTGTTCTGTTAAATTCAAATAAAATTTAAAAGCAATACCTAAGCTTAAAAAGTGTATGACCCCATTCTTATCAAACACTCTCTGTCCCCCTCATACCTTCCCAGTTATTCATTCAGCCATCATTTCTCTGTCCATTCTTCTATTTGGAGATACACAGAGATGTCTGAAATGATGTTCCCCGAAGTTAAAAAGCAATGGTTATCTTCAGGTGGTTACTAAGGTGATGTATTGCTTTCTTTTCTTTCTTATTACTTAAACATATATCCTTCTGTTTAAGTAATTAAAAAAAAAAAAAGTTATGTTCTCAAAAAAAGTGAGTGAGGCAGGAAAGGAGAAAAAACTATTTTCCTATGAACATGCTAGTTAATGCAAGTAAGGAATAACCCAGAGAGGCTCTGCCCCTCTTACTCGCAAATCAAGGTCGTGGTCCTCAATATTACAGCAAGATCTCCAGACAACAAAGTTGGTGAAGCCCATGAGTCTGTGAAATAATTCATAAGCAGGGCACAGACACTATTATTGTTTTCAGGATGAAAGTAAATAAAGGCTGAATCTTGATGAGTTTATGGGCTGTTTTTTCCATATCCTCCTAGAGCTCTCATTTACTTTTGAGATTTTTAAGAAGCCCCCGGTCAGATTTTGTTCTAAAGCTTCTGGTCACCAAATCCGGAGACACTCTGCAAGGTGGGTGGCTACCCAGCCCAAAGAGGAAATAGTTCCAAGCTGAGGATTCCGTCATAGTTCTACATTCCAGTAATTCAAGATGTCTGCACCTTACTGCTCCACAGTTACTTAGTTCTGTGCAACATGTGGGACCACCAGCTTAAGGCCACACCTGCAGAGTTCTGAGCACACAGCTCTCCACCGTGCACAGGAAGAGATAAATGTGGCCATGGTGCTAAGAGGCACAAAACAAAACCCAACTCATCCCTAGGCTTGTAAAATGCTTGGGTCAGAATATATTCCAGTATCTTCCCTATAAACTTGCTTGCATGATTTTGTACAACTTCCTGATCAATTAGCATTGAAAATAAACAAGCCAGCACTCTGACTTAAAATGGCAGATTTTTAAATGTGAAATTCCCCAGGAACGACAGTTGGGCCCAGGCAAATCTTTAAAACTAAAGCAGATAATCATCTCCATTCTACCCATGCTCATAATACTTAGCAGAAAATACCTGGGCAGAAGCCTACTGAAGAAGCCTTTCCTGCTTCTGGCAGGAAAACACTTCCAAAAGCTGTTTCTTAGGTTCATGGAGCTAATTACATGCAGGGCAGTCCAGACATCTTAAACCTTAACTATCAATTTTGTATTTTTCTGTGTTTCCATTCTTCCTTTCAGGATACATGTATAGTCTGAATCCCATTTTAGCAGTAATACTTTTCTATTTCATTGTGAAGACTCCACTTTTAAGAGGCCAGTCCTCAAATGAGAAGTAACATTAGCCCAAGAATGAAGTCAGTCAAAATAACCAAGTTTTACCAATTTATTTTTATATACTCAAAGTGTAGAAAAGGAAAGTTATAGGTACATCTCAAATGCATTCATAAGTATTCTCATTAATAATAATTCAAGTTTCACTTTTCGTATGACATCTAGAATGTTTGTCAGGGTTAAGGAAGTGATGGTACAAACAAACAAGGGACATCTGTACTAAAATGCAAAAGCCTACAGTCAATTTTAGACTTTCTAAAACTATTCCACTCAAAGAAACAAACATAATCTTGGGGCATGCATTCTCTCCAAGCTCCTAAAGGTATTAGAGGACACAAGACTAACTTGGACTTGAATACAAAGACTTGCTTAATTCAGTTATTAACCAAATCTCCAGGCTGCTTTCCTTCACAGATCATTATATTACCGGCTAGTTTTGTTTTCTTTTTTTTCCCCCGAAAGATATTTTTTCAGTTACCAGCATTATCTATCTTTGGATAAGCTGAAAACTGTCAATATAGATCTAAGGAAAAGCCTTGAGTAAAACCAGTTATTAATAAAACTCCTTTTATTTTATATTATTATTTGATATGTTTAATAAGGATTCTTTTTGACTATCTCTCCACATTACAATATTTTGCTTAATGAAAAAAGTTATAAGATACAAACATTTATGACAGGATTATTTTTTAAAACACTTAAAAACTCTAGTATCCTGTTTGAAAAAGAAGCTTCATTTCGTATCCTAACTCCTAGTTAACAAACTTCTTCTTATGGATAATTAAAAAAACAAAAAAGGTAAAAACTGCTGCAATTTTCTCACATCCTAAAAGGACTGATTGTCTTGTGCTCCCCAGATGCACACAGCTCACTTTGGAGATTAATGCTCTCACCATCAACGGCGATGTACATTAATCACGAAACAGTCAATGTTCTCTGTAGCGGGGCTTCCAATTTATATGTTTCAGTTAAGAATTCTCTCTCCACCTACTAGCAAAATACCAAAGGAAATACATTTTGGAATAGCATTCATTTGAAATAAAACAAGTCTATGGCCATACCACCCTGAACGCGCCTGATCTCGTCTGAAATAAAACTATATATATATATATATATATACAGATACGTATATATAAAAACCAACGCTGGCTTACATCTCTGGAGAACTTGGTTTAAGTTGTCCTGCACGATTTCTCTACATTTGGGAAGAGTATGTTCATTTGTTTCGTGGATCATATTCTTCAAATTTTCAAGAACTCGCATTTCTCGAAGACCACGTTTTTCCTATTAAAAGAAAGTGAATTACTAATACATACTGTGTCTTAAATCTCAGTAATTACTTTCTGGGATTTCCAGCCAGGTTTCGGTTGTTATGTTATTACTTATTAATGAAATTTACACAGCTTTCTTCCAATTATTTGGCAATAAATGAGGTCACAACCTGGAGGCATTTTTTTTATTATGAAATGCTTCAAAAGTTGCAATATGAGTAATATTTTTATAGCAATGTTTAAGTGTGCATGAGAAACACTAAACGAACAAAAAGAGGCCTAGATTGCCACATATTTCATTCTGGACAGCAAGGAAATTAGACACCCTTGATCTAATTTTAATTTTGTTGTTGTTACATCAAACACATAATAGTAACTCCCATTATTATGCTGTTTTTAAATCTAATTCCATTTTCTCAAAAATGTGCAGTAAAGGTAACAACATGTAGATACTTCCCTATACAGACAAGAGTTTACACTGACTACTCTCCTGAGAAAGGCCTGCTTGCAAGGTTGGCCTTTGGCCAGGGGCTGGGAACTTGCCCAGTAAATAGTTCCCTACACTGGTATAAAACTTTCTATAAATGATAAGACACATCTTTTCTTCTGGGAGTCTGGAATTTTGATACACACCAGGCACAGACTGCCTACCTGACCAACTGCCAATAAAATCCCTGAACTCCTAGACTCAAGTGAGCTTCTCCAGCAGGCATTTCACCTGTGTTTTAACAGCTCATTGCTAGGGAAATGTTGTACATCCTGTGTGACTCCACTAAAGATTCTTGGAAGCTTCGGCCTGGTTTCCTCCAAAATCTTCGTCGTGCACCTGTTCCCTTTGCTGATTTTGCTCCGTATCCTTCTGCTGTAATAAAGCCTACCAATCAGTATGACCATATGCTAATATCTATTAGTCAATCACTGACCCTGGATGTGGTCTTGAGGACCCCTGACACACACTCCCCCTTCAGAAAGCAGACTTTAACACTACCCCGCCCCCACACACTACTTGAGGGTAGGCCAGATTTAGTGACTTGCTTCCAAAGAACAGAGTAGGGAAAGCAAAAAACATTGACTTCACAGTGAAGACAATGAAGGTTGACATCATCAGTGATGTCATGGTGATAACATGTACCCTCTGATGTAATGTGACAAGGGCACTTCCCCAAAACCCATAACCCCAGTCTAATCTTAAGAAAAACATCAGACAAACCCAGATTGGGGGACATTCTACAGGCTACTGGCCAGTATTCAAGACCGTGAAGGTCATGAAAAACAAAGAAAGAGAACTGTCACATGCCAAAGACGACCAGAAAGACAGTCAAGTAAATGCAGTGTGGTACCCTGGATTAGGTCCCAGAACAAAAAGAGGACTACAATGGAAAAACTGGTGAAACCCAAATAAAGTCTGGTATTCATCAATAGTAACGTATCAATGTTAGTTTCTTAGTTTTTACCCATTATATAAGACATTAATAGGGAGAGAAATTGAGTGAGGGGTACACGAGAACTATTTATACTACCTTAACAACTTTACTATCAGTCTGAAATTGATACAAAATAAAAAGTTTATTTAAAAAAGAAGGGTGATAAACTTGGTTGTAGGGTAATAATAAGTTAGCTGTATTACTGAGGTTTTTATTTTGTTCTGAGACATTCTTATGGAGCAGCTATTGATGTGGGAAACAAAGGCAGAATAAAAATTATTAAATTTCCTTACTAACTAGAGCCCACGGACAAGTCCTTGAAACAGGCAGAGTGACATTCCTCTAGGGACTCAACTGCCTCAATGTGAATACTTTGCTAAGGGCAAAAGGCAATCCTAGCCTGACACTCCCCCAACCCCACCAGGATCCTGTAAGTCTACTTTAAAGCATAAAAATTCCTTCAGAAATTTCCTTTATCTCTAAAACCCCAAGATAGATGTTGGCAATCATCCCCCAACCACATGGCCCACCAATATACATCTGAAGGGTCTCATGACTAAGGTTTTATTAGATGGTAATAAATGACTTTTTCCTAACAATAGCTAGCCCTCTCAGGGTCCTGGAAATTTTGCTTCCAAAATTCCTTAGAGACTTACGCTGTTCTTAACCCCCTCCCAACTTGAAAGTATATAATGGGCCACTCCTCATGACCCCGGTGCAGCTCTTTCTGCCCACAGGTCCTGTCCCTGTGCTTTCAATAAAATCACCTTTTTGCACCAAAGACATCTCAAGAATTCTTTCTTCGCCGTTGGCTTCGAACCCTAATGTCTTTCCTACATCACTATGGCCAGATTTTTACTGTAATTCTTTCCGTAGTAAAAATGAAAAAGTTATACAAAGGTTGAGAAAGAATCAAAAGTGAATCCTGTACTTATCACCAATCAACAATTCTGAACTCTCCTGGCTTATTTTGTTCCCTCTGTAATACTGCATACATTCTCCTGCCCACAATCCTAGATTCTTTTAAAGCAAATCCCAAACAACACATCATTTCAACTGTAAATATTTCAACATCTTTAAAAAACAAAGACTCCTCTTATAAAAAAAAAAAATACAGTAAGACCACCTCTCTGTCCCCTTCTCAACACACACACACACACACACACACTCAATAATTTTTTAACACTATTAAATATCAAGGTAGTATTCCCATTCCTCAAAGGTCCCATTAATGTTCTTTTTAATCCCTGTTTAAACCAAAATTGAAGTAAAACTTATATACTGAAAATGGTTAATATGTTTCATAAATCTTTTTTAATCTATAGATTTCCCCTCCATCACTTTTTTCTTTGCAATTTGTTGAAAAAAAGTGAGTCATCTGTTCTGTAGTTTCCCACAGACTGTTATTTGGCTGAATAAATCCCCGTGGTGTAATTTAACATATCCCTTTGTCTGTTCTCTTTCCTGTAAATTAGTAGTTAGAACTAGAGGCTTCATCAGATTCAGGGTTTTGTTTTTTTGTTTGCAAGGATATTTCAGAGGTGGGCTCTGTACTTTCAGCAGGATGTTGGTAGCATTCCGTCTTTGTTTATCAGCAGGAATACTCTGTAAAGAGAAATTTCCCCTCAACTACTGGGTTACTCTGAGGAATGCTTACATGTGAAAGGCAAAATAAAACACTTGATTATTTCCTCTTATTTAACAGTTTTAAAAATAATGATTTGGTTCCCTAGTATTCTCTAAAGGTTTCTGTTTGTTTCTACGCATTCCTATGACTCAGAGAATTAACATATTTGAAGTTTTCAAGCCATTACAGCATTTTTCCTTACTGGTGTTCAAACTGTCCTATCTTTGTCCGGTGGGAGCCCAGTCAAGTTGGCTCTACAATGCTTCAGACAAAATTCTATGTCTTTAGTAGCCGCTTTGCTTTCTGGTAGAACTGCGTGCTCCAGGCTCACCTCATACATTTCTGGACTCAGACTTGGAATCAACAGGTCTCTAAACACCACTAATATTTAGAAATGGTATTTAGAGAATGATCACTAGGGGTATTCACTGCTACTGGGTCAGTCATTATTTCTAGGCCTTTCAGTGGACAAGGCTACAAAATAGGTTATGTGTTTTTTAAAAGATACATTTTAATTAATTAAATTTAATTAATAATAAAAAAAACACCAACAGAACTACTCATCTGCTTTATCTCCACTTCACTCAAATGACAATGACGACACTAGCTTCAACAAAATGATTGCTGAAAACAGCTTAAGGGTTTGTGTGCTGTTGCTGCTGCTGTTCTGAAGGGATATTCCACCAGAAATGTACAAACTGCTGTGTTTTAAAGTTACTTGGAACAGTTTCTTTCTGCATGGCAATGCCACCATCCAGAAACACAGGTTTGCTTTTTTACATTTTACTTGATTTTTAGGGATTGTTCCTTAAAACTTAATTTTCTTTTATGTAAAATATTTACATGTCTCCAAAATTACATCTATAAAATATATATATACATGTAAAAAAGTCTAGCTTCTATCCATGTCCTTTGCATTGTATTCCTTCCTAACTCTCTCTTTTGGTAATTATTTTAAAACTTTATCCTACCGCTGTCTTAAGTATAAGGATATACACCCACATACATACATGTGTGTGCATATATACATAGATCTCTATATATACACAAGCATATATAAACGTGTATGTGGATGTACTCAATGCAAAAATGTTGGGATTCGGAGTGAATGGTCAAGAAAGAATTGTTTAAGTGTCTTCAGTGCAAAAGGTGGTTTTATTAAATCATGGGGATAGAACCCGTGGGCAGTCGGGGCGCCTGGGTGGCACAGCGGTTAAGCATCTGCCTTCGGCTCAGGGCGTGATCCCGGCGTTATGGGATCGAGCCCCGCATCAGGCTCCTCCGCTATGAGCCTGCTTCTTCCTCTCCCACCCCCCCTGCTTGTGTTCCCTCTCTCGCTGGCTGTCTCTATCTCTGTCGAATAAATAAATAAAATCTTTAAAAAAAAAAAAAAAGAACCCGTGGGCAGAAAGAGCTGCACTGGGGTTGTAAGGATTGATTGATTATATACTTTTAAGTTGGGAGGAGGTTAGGGATAGCGTAAGCCCCTAAGGAATTTGAGATCAGGTGTGTTCAGGGTGGTATGACCACAGACATGTTCCTCTAAGGAATTTGGAAGCAAGGTTTCCAGGACCTTCAGGGGCTAGCTGTTATGAGGAAAAGGTCACTTACTACTGTCTCGTAAACCCTTAGTCATGAGACCCTTCAGACATTTATCAGAGGGCCACATGCTTGGAGGATGATTGCTAATGTATAAAGAGATATAGGGGTAGAGAAAAGGAAGTTTCCAAAGGAATTTTTATACGTTAAAGGAGACTTACAGGATCCTGAAGGTCAGGCTAATATAAAGCTAAGGCTACCTTTTGCCCTGAGCAAAGTATTAACATGGAGGCAGCTGAGTTCCGAGAAGGTCACTCTGCCTGTCCCAAAGATTTGTCAATGGGCTATAGGTTGTAAGGAAATTTAATTTTTTCTCTTTGCCTTTGTTCTCCCATCATATTTATTCTTATGTATGTGTAAGTATATCTCCAATTCCTCCCTTCTTAAATGGAAACATGATATACAGACTATTCTTATTTCTCTTTATGAGGGAATCTCATAAATGCACACACACAACTGCATATAATCTTTTTCCGTGTAGTCATGTGGTCTATTTGTTCTCTCTCTTTTGCTATCTCTTTCAGTACTGAGAAGAATCTGGCATTTGTGTTCTCATGGTTATGTTTATATTAATACTTTATATAATACCCTTGGTCTCCACTGTTTGGTTACTATCTACTGGTTCCCTATGATAAGCAATATTACTATTAGGATCATCTCCTTCTCTGGGTTCCTTCAGGATCCAATGTGAAACAGTATCCTTTTACTCCCAGTTAGTATTTATAAGGCAACAGGAGATGATATTCTACTTTTCATATACCCTTCCCACCGCCTCCACTTTCTGATAGACCGAGTCTGCACTGTCAGAAAGTAGCCGCTGCATGTTACACTCTCTCCCTTACAACTGCCATTCAGTCTTAGTTCTGTAAGTAAATATATATTTAATGTTTATCAACTATTGTTAGGTAGAAGTCTTGCCAATTATTTTGGTCATCTGAAACTCACTCTGTTGACTACATAATAGGTTCCTCAGGAAAGGCTCATTTGAACAATATCTGCAGAGTCCTGCATGACCCAGCAACAGTGGATTTGTGGTCCCTATAGCTGGGGGTCAGTTAGGCTAGACATAAAATCCCTGGCTGTTCAAATCCATTGTCTTCTGGCATAAGACAGATAAATCTGTTAACAATCAGATTTTCTTCCCCTAATAAAAGACTTAGCCATTTTGGCTAAATGCCCAAAGAATTTTTGTTTTCCTATAAAATCCAATAGATTAAAAAATTTCTCAGTGTAGGCTGTTCTGGGCTAATTTTCCCTGACAGCAGTGTGTCATTCCATAAAATTTCACTAGTATTTTATTTCAAGAAAGTTTTCTTAAATTTTAGTTTTCACATTTGTTCTATTATATTGCTTTGGCTTTCTTCTCTAGAGGCTGCTTATCAGGCATATATAGTATTACATCTTCTGTATTTACTATCAATAACTACTCCTTTCTCTTGAATTCTTTTCATCTCTTTTGCTATGTCCTTTAAATTTTACATAAGGACTATTCATTGTGTTTATTCACTCTTGAGTTCCTTTCAGTTTTCATTCCTGAAATAATTTTTAAAACTTTTCCTGAATTTTTCACCTTCCATTTTTTCCATTTCTGTTTTAGCCGATCAATTTTGAGCTTTTCTGATCCTGATTTATACCATTCTTTCCTCACTTCTAATAATTTTCTTATGTTTCCCAAGCTCATTTTAAAATATTAGGTTACATACAGTTTTTATCTTTTTTTGTGGTCACACTTACACTCATTGACTTAAAGGACATTATTGTTATGGGATTTGACTCCTGCTTACTTTTAAGTGAAATTAGTTTTCCTCTATTTTTAGAAGGGAGGTGTGGTCAGGACAGCCTTTCTAACTTCAAAGTTCTAGAACTCACTTTTTCTGCTGTTCAACAAAGTACTCAATCTCCTTTAGTTTCTCTAAGGTACAGGGCCTTGTTCTAGAAGGGTGTTTTGCTTTGTGAGTTTCAAACTCACAGGAGGCCATTAGACTTTCCTATGGTCTGCTACTGCTCACTCAGAAATTAGAGCCTGTGAAGTCCCCTCTTCTGCTTTCCCCTCAGAATGGCCCTTCAAGCATTCCTGATGGTAATTTTGAGGTTTTCTAGCATTCAAGGCTTCACAAGACCCTTGGCCGTTCTTCCACATCTTCCTCTAGTTTCTGATTCCGCAGAAGCTTTTTAGCTGTTGGTCATTTGGTCATTTGGTATTTGGGGGATACCTTGTCCTCTGGTTTTATTACAGATGTTGCTTGGTTTTGCTACCCTAGTTGCTCCATCTCTGTAAACAGACTGAAGCGAAAAAACCAACTATGTCATAGCTGCTGCCACCTTCCCCCCACAGCACTGGAATCTGAATGAATCAAGACCAGAGAGATTATTGCATTCCTTATGGTACATTTTTTCTTTATCAAGATGCAAACAAGTGGTCTCTCGATTCAAATATAAAGACAACTAAGAACAGAGAGGGGAGTTCTGCAGTTCTATTCAGAGTATAGGTCTTACTCTAGGGTCCATGGATGGGCATTGGGATTCCAGAATGCCCCTGAAATTGTACTCAAATTGAATATATATGTCCTCTACATATTTTTCTGGGAGAAAAAAATTCTCCAAGGAGACGATGACCTACTAAAGTTAAGAAACACTATCAAAGTTAAAATAAAATATAAAGTTAAGAATCCCTATCAAAACACCAATAGCATTTTTCAGAAATAGAACAAATAATACTGAAATTTACACGGAACCACAAAAGACCCCGAATAGCCAAAACAGTCTTGAGAAAGAAAAACTAAGCTGTAGGTATCATAATTGCAGATTTCAAGATATACTACAAAGCTGTAGTAATCAAAACAGTATGGTACTGGTACAAAAATACACACATAGATCAATGGAACAGAATAGAGAGCCCAGAAATAAAACCATGCTTATATGTTCAATTAAGCTTTCACAAAGGAGGCAAGAATATGCAATGACAAAAAGATAGTCTCTTCAATAAATGGTGCTGGGGAAACTGGACAGCCACGTGCAAAAGAATAAAACTGGACCACTTTCTGACACTGTACACAAAAAAAACCTCAAAATGGATTGAAGACCTAAATGTGAGACCTGAAACCTAAAAAACCTAGCAGAAAACACAGGCAGTGATCTCTTTAATATTGGCCTTAGGCAAAAGCAACAAAAGCAAAAATAAGCTATGGGACTACACCAAAGTAAAAAGCTTCTGCACAGGGGGCGCCTGGGTGGCACAGCGGTTGGGCGTCTGCCTTCAGCTCAGGGCGTGATCCCGGCGTTATGGGATCGAGCCCCACATCAGGCTCCTCCACTATGAGCCTGCTTCTTCCTCTCCCACTCCCCCTGCTTGTGTTCCCTCTCTCGCTGGCTGTCTCTATCTCTGTCGAATAAATAAATAAAATCTTAAAAAAAAAAAAAAAGCTTCTGCACAGCAAAGGAAACTATTAACAAAATGAAAAGATAACCTACGGAATGGGAGAAGATATTTGCAAATGATATACCTGATAAGGCGTTAATATCCAAAATATATAAAGAACTTACACAATTCAACACCAAAAAACAAATAATCCAATTAAAACATGGGCAGAAGGCCCAAATAGCCTTTTTTTTTTTTTTGGAGGCATACAGACAGCCAATAGACACATGAAAAAATGCTCAACATCACTCATCAACAGGAAAATGCAAATCAAAACCACAATGAGGTATCACCTCACACCTGTCAGAATGGCTACAATCAAGAAGACAAGAAACACCAAGTGTTGGCAAGGACATGGAAAAAAGGAAAGCTTATATGTTGGTGGGAATGCAAATTGGTACAACCACTGTGGAAAACAGTACGGAGGTTCTTCAAAAAGTTAAAAATAGAAATAACATACAATTCAGTAATTCCACTACTGGGTATTTACCCCCCAAAAAAATGAAAACACTGTTTTTGAAAAAATACACGCACCCCTATGTTTACTGCAGCATTATTTACAATAGCTAAGATATGGAAGCAACCAAAGTGTCCATTAATAGATGAATGGATACAGAAGACATGAGATGTGTGTGTACACACACACACACACACACACACACACACACACACACACACAGAGGAATATTACTCGGCCATAAAAAAGGATGAGATCTTGCCATCTGCAACAACATGGATGAGCCTAGCAGGTACTATGCTAAGTGAAATAAGTCAGACAGAAAAGAACGGGGGCACCTGGGTGGCTCAGTTGGTTTAGCATCAGACTCTTGATTTTGGTTCAGGTCATGATCTCAGGGTCGTGACACTGAGCCCCCCATGGGGCTCCATGCTCGCTGGGGAGACTAGTTGAGGATTCTCTTCTTCTCCCTCTGTCCCTCCCTGCCACCAAATCAATCATTCAAAAAAAAAAAAAAAAAAAGGACAAATACCATATGATTTCACTTATATGTAGAATCTAAAAACAAAAAAACAAAACAAACAAAAAGCAGAAATAAACCCATGAGTACAGAAAACAAAGAGAGAGTTGCCAGAGGGGAGGGTGAAGGGGGAATGGGCAAAATGAGTGAAGGGGGTAACAAGTACAGGCTTCCACTTATGGAATGAATAAGTCTCAAGGATAAAGAGCACAGCACAGGGAATATAGTCAATGGTATTGTAAAGCACTGCATGGTGACGAATGGTAGCTATACCTGTGGTGAGCATAGCATAACATATAGATTTGTTGAATTACTATGTGTAGACTTGAAACTAATGTAACATGTGTCAATTATACTTCAATAAAACAAAATTAAGAAAGAACCACTTATTTAGAGGGTTATTTCTTCTAGCAGGCAAACTGGTTGTCTCACATTGTAGAAAGGGAGTTTGTAGCTTCATTCATTTAAGCAACGAATAGGCCCAATGATGGAGTTATATAAGACAGGATGTTAGAAACAGTCTCTGCCCTTAAACTTACCTTCTGGTATATGCTTGTTTTTATGCTGATATTTTTGACCACGGTGTACTGTTGACACTTATTACAAAAGGAAGACTGTAAATTAACATCCATTTATTTATTTTTTTAAAAGACTTATTTATTTGAGAGACAGAGACAGCATGCAGGAGGAACAGAGGGAGAGGGAGGAGGAGAGAAGACAACTCCCCACTGAGTGGGAAGCCCGACACCGGACTTGATTCCAGGACCCTGAGATCATGACCTCAGCTGAAACCAAGAGTTGGCTGCTTAACCAAATGAGCCACCCAGGAGCCCCTCCATTTAATTGTGTGTGTGTGTATATATATATACACACACACATATATTCTGGGGCTTCTGGGGCATAAATTCTCAGAACAACTCTTAGCACTAATGAAGTTTGGTTTCTGATGTGTAACACCCCATGAAATTACATATACAGTTAATTTTTAAGTTAAAATTAATAACAAGTCGCTCATGTAATGTACTTAAAACAGTACCTGCCACTATGTGCTTAAATATGCTACCAATGGGGACACCCGGGTGGCTCAGTTGGTTAAGCATCCAACTCTTGATTTCAGCTCAGGGTCTTGAGACTGAGCCCCCTGTCGGGCTCTGCACTGAGCGTAGAGCCTGCTTGAGATTCCCCCATCCCTTCCCCCCTACTTGTACTCACTCCTCCCTCTAAACAAAATGCTACCAATTATTATTAGTACAGTTACTAAAATATTTATACTTAAGATATAATTTGACAACATTAGAAAGGAAATGAAAGACCAATACAATAATTTAAAAATTTTCTTTCAATCACTACACCAGTCAGTCCCAAAAGATTTAAAACTGTATATTGTGTGTGTGTCTATTACATGCTATATGGGACAGACTTTATCCTGATATTTAATAATCTGACGGTTACTCTAATAATCTAACCAAAAAGGAGAGATCAGGATGTCAAGTAAAATTCTAGTTTTGTTCTGCCTTTTAAGGGATTTTTCTCTTCATCAATTCAACCCACATTCAAACTCATGGATACAATCTCTCCCGACTCTGTAATTACTGTACTTATTTGAATACTTTTTTTTTTTTGGACTCTAATTTTAATCATTTTCTCCACTTTTTTTTTTTCCTACGGCTGACATCCATTTTTATTTCTTAGTGCAAATACCACTCCCCCCCCCCCATGAAAATTTTCCTCCCGGCTCTGTTGGGAGTTGCTTCTGGAGTTGTTTCCTCTTGAGATCTCAAGTGCTTTGTGCTTATTTTATCATTAAAAATTCCACCGTAAAAATTTATTGTTTATATGTCTTTTTTTCCCCTAGACTGTAAACCTCCTGGAGGTAGATTGTTTCTTATTTATTTTTATATATCTCCTTGCATTAGTTCTGGATCCATTCTCCTTTCTTCCTATCAATCCCCAAATGTTATTTGGAGCAGTAAATGTGCCTGTACAGAGACTGCTTGCTGTTTCTCATCTGCCTTCTTTTTTGTCACATGAAATGCAGATGTCATGGTTAGAGCTCCTAAAGCTACCTTATAAGCATAAGGATAGGAGCAACATTCCAGGGAGGCAAAGGCAAAGTTAGAAGAAAAAGCTGACTCCAGCCCTAGGCTCTGGGTATTGAGAGAAAAATAAATAATTGTTAAAAAGTCACTGTTTTTCAGGTATCTGTTACTAGTAACTAAACACATTCCTTACTGATATACCTAGGTAATCAGTGACTATTCAATAAAGGGTTCAAAGAATAAAATTTGCTAAAAATGAAATAAGCAACGAGAGGGAAAGAGGTGGGGGAGATGGGAAAAATGGGTGAAGGGCAGTGGGAGACATAAGCTTCCAGTTAACGAAATGAATAAACAGGTCATGGGGATAAAAAGTACAGCCCAGGGAATATAATTAATGATATTGTAATAGCATGTATGGTGACAGACGGTAGCTACTCTTGTGGGACCACAGCATAATGTATATAGATTTGCTGAATTACTATGTTGTACACCTGAAATGAATGTAACATTGTGGGTCAACTAGGATTCAATAACAAAAGTTTTTCCATTAAAAGACTTATGAAACTAAAAAAAAAGAAAGAAAGAAAGAAGAAACCTGTACAATACCATATACCCCAAAAGCATTCCAGAAATGCTAACTGTTCCACATGGAGAGGCCATGACATCTCTGTGGCAACTGAAAGGGCCCCACTGAGATCTCCGTGCACTGGAATCAATGATATAAAAGATTTACACTAAAGTCGGAAGAAAGTCAACTGTCTAGAAATACTAACAAACACAAAAAGAGAGCTTAAATATAATAGAACTTCAATAATTTAAGTAATGCTGCCACCATGTGGCATTTACTCCCCTCTTCTAGAAATAAAATTTTATAAAGAAAAAGATGATTGTTCCCCTGTGCATTAACTTTTTGAAATATAGAAACTACAAACAACTTTAGTATGAAATACTAGTCAGGCTTTCTTAAGTGAACTACATTTAAATGCAAGAGAGATTTAAAGTTCTAGAAAGTCCTACTAACTCTGTTTCACCATTCCTCTCTGCCCAACCATACCATCTGGGGACGAATCAGAGGATGTTATTGTTTGGACCAAGATACAAAAGAGCTGTAAATAATGCAGATATATATTCAAATCAAAAGCATCTAAAATGCTTTCAGCTTTTTTCTTCTAATTTGAGGGGAAATGTCAGAACACAATACACAGACAAGGTAGTTGACCCTGATACAGGAGAGTTTCCATGCTACTCTAAACCCTCAGGAAGACCAACTAAGGAGGTTATCATGTGAAAAGCCTGGATCAGGTATGCGACAAGAAAAGAAGTTGGGCCGCCTGAGTGGCTCAGACAGTTGTGCAAGCCATTCTTAGTTTCAGCTCAGGTCATGATCTCCACGTCCTGAGGTCAGGCCCCGCATGGGGCACTGTGCTCAGCACAGAGTCTGCTTGTCCCCCTCCCTCTGTTGCTCCCCCCACCCCCTGCTCACTTGTGTTCTCTCTCTCAAATAAATTTTTTTAAAAATTTAAAGGAGTTATGTTACACTTAGTTGAAGATAACCACTTCAACTTAGCTGACAAGATATTTTTGAGTCCTTCAGAGGCCAGTCTTTAATGACAATATGAGAATGCTTCATGAAGGGTGGGTCTGTGCCTGTCTTCTTCACCAGTACAGCACTGGTTCCTGACATCATGCCTCACACAAAACAACTGCTCAAGACACTTACAAAATAAGCTTGTTTCTATCACACCTGGTGTGATCATTTTACTCTCTAGTAAACATTTTTCTAATATAATGATCATGTCATTTGCTTAGCAAATCTCTACCTTCCCTAAAATGGAACCCAATCTCGTTCAAATTATTGCAAATTCTGAATGAAAACATTTTTATTTGACTATACTTGCTACCATCTTTCTCATTATTAATAGTAACAGTTAACAATATTCATCTAACACCTATATGTCAGGAATTTTTAAAAATAACATACCATTCAATCCTCACAAATAATGCACAGTATATACTATCGCTCCATTATTAAGTAGGCACCTTAAGCCTTAGTAAAGCAGGTAATCATAGCTGGTAAGGGGGGAGCAGGATTTGAACTCAGAGACGTCAAGCTCCAAGACCCATGTTTTTTTTCCACTCAACATAGCTTCCTTTCCAAAAAGACCTTGGAAGGCTTCAGGATGTGGAATGCAGGTAATTCCTTTCCTCTCAGACACAAGCCCATCTTCTCTTGGCAACTATCTTCTATCCCAGTTAAAAGAGGTGTTGACTTCTACAGGAAGTGAGCTCTTGAACATAAGATAATCAACTGCATAAATGTAACACTTCTTTCATATGCCACTCAACACTCAGCTTCACTTGTATAGATGGCCCTTTCACAGAAACCATCTACATTATTTAAAGAACACTGATGTAAGTACAATGACACATATTCTAGGGATAACTCAGCCACTAATTAGCAATGTGTAACTTTTCACTCTTATGAAAAAGATGACTTATGACATTAGCAGACATCAGAAAACTCAGTTTTAGTCAAGGCGCTGCTGCTTGTTCTTTTGAATCATATTAGGCACCTGTAATGCATCAGACATTGGTTTAGGCATTTTTAAAAAAGATTTGTTTATTTATGAGAGTGTGTATGCATGTGAAGGGGGAGAGAGAGAATCCCAAGAAGACTCCCCACTGAATACGGAGAACGACACAAGGCTTGATCTCACAACCTGATCATGACCTGAGCCAAAATCAAGAGTCAGACATTTAATTGACTGAGCCACCCAGGCACCCCTGGTTTAGGCATTTTTAATACAATGGAGAATAAGGCATTTTTATACAATGAGGAGTCCTGACTCTTACAGCACCTCTATTCTAATGAAGACAAGCAATAAACAAATAACAAGAAAGTATCATGTATTTACAAGAGCTTATGGTAGGAAAAATCTAAGATGGCCCTTAAGACTCCCACCCCTGGTGTATACACACCTTCTCTCAGTTATTCAGTCAAACCCTAACCTAGGTGTTACTGTATATATATTCCACAGATTTATTAAGGTCCCAAATCAGCTAACTTTAAGAAAGGGAGATGATCTTCAGTGGCCCTGACTTAATCAGGGGAGTCCTTTACAGAGTCCAGACTCTTCCTAGCAAGCGTAAGAGGGAGGGACTCCACGTCAGTGAGACTGACTTACAGTTTTGTTTTTGTTTTTCTGGTTTCTTTTAAGTACATCTGTGGGGGTAGAATTTACAACCCTGAGATCAAGAGTCACATGCTCTACCAACTGAGCCAACCAGGTGCCCACAATTTATGGCTTTGAAGACGGCAGGGGCCACCTGCCAAGGAATGTGAGTGGCCTCTAGGAGTTCAGAGGGGCCCTTGGCTGATAGCAAATAAGGAAATGGGAACTTCATTGTACCAGGGAAAAGAACTGGACTCTTGAGTTTCAAATAAGAACAATGTCTGACCAACACCTTGATTTTAGCCTTGAAAGACTCTTAAGCACAGAACCCAACCATGCCACCCCCAGACTTTATTCTCACTAAGGAACTGGTAATCTTCACATAGCATGATAAGGGAATCATCTCTGGATAATATTCTGTGTGTCCCAGATTATCTGTATCCCACCAAACAGTAATGATGATGAAGACAGCTAACATTTATTCTTAGATACCAGGTAATATTCTAAGATATACACATACAGACACATGCATTGTGTGCACATGTAACCTTTAATCTTTACACTCATGCTGTGAACTAGGTATTACGTAGATTTTAAGTAAGAGTCTGTTGAACTCAGAAATGTATCTGATGCTGCAGCTCTGTCCCTCATCTTGAGTGCCCTGGGCTACAGGCTTTCTGTAGTTTTAAAGGATTTATGAAAAGGTTCTTTCCTTTTGGCAGGTTTAGACTTCCTGTTTGGTTGGAGTCTTATCTGAAAATAGCACCCCAACTTACAGAGAATCATGAAATTTTCTTGTGCAACACCATTTACCATCTATCTGACAGTAGCTCAGGACGTTACTGTTGAATGCACAATGAACCAATTATACATGTGTAAAACACCAGTAATATGAAACAGGATGCCAGGCTGGTGCATCAGTATTGCTGGAGGACAGCATGAAACGCTCAGTGGCGGACAGTAAAGCCAGCAAGGTAGAGGGGCCTATAGAAGGATGATGCCTGGACTTCATCCTGTAGACAGCAATATTATTAAAGGGTTTTAAAAAGTGAAATAACGTAAGAGCACTCTGGCAGCACAGTAAGGACTGGATTTGACTGCACTGATGAAGCAGGCACACAAATCAGAAGGGATGGAGATTTATGAGTAACAGCCAAAAGAAATGGTCACTGAAAGTGGGCCCTAACTGGGTAAGAACAGCCAAGGATGAGTCTCATGTTTTAACCTGAGGACTTTGGGTGGGTGCTCATGCTCCAACTGAGAAAAAAATACAGCAAATGGATCTGGAAGACCTATACACACCAGTCTTTAAAATCTTTTTTTCACTATATCTCATTTTACAGATGAGGAAAACTGAGACCAACAGGTAGTGAATACTCCAGAGTAGGCCCCAGCACTTGAGTGCAAGTCTCCTGCTGCCTAGTCTTATGCTCCTTCCATGAATGCTAATGCCTCTGAATGAGTTTTACTTTGCCTATTTTATGAACACACGAATGGAAATCAGAGATTTTAAAACTAGAGAAGTCCCCTTCTGCACATTAACATACTAACAATTAGGGCAGTATCTTTACAAAACAAGTTTTAAATACTCACTTCAAATTCTTTCACAAAATAACGGGTTTCTCCTTGAACAACTGGTCTGTGATCTAAAAGCCTTGAATGAATTTCTCCAAGGTCTATAAAGACAAAATGAAATTCAGAGTTAATCCACGCTGGGTGGCACAGTCTCTAGTATCTTTAGTTTGTTTTACTCTTGCCAATTCCCATGAATAGATGTAGGTCAAAATCTAGTTTAGACTTGGATTGAGAGGAAATCTCATCCACGGCCAGTAAATTGATATAAGTACTTCTGAGAGCAATTTGGCAATATCTGAAAAAGCTCCAGACATGTATACCCAGCAATTTCATGCCTATGTGTTGCTCCAGAAAAACTCTTACACAAATGAAAGACATTTATAAATGTTTACTACAGCAAGAGTGTAATGTCAAAAGAAGAAAAAAAGGAAACAATCTAAACATACTCATACAATGGAATACTATAAATCAGCAGGTAGAAATGAATACACAAGGGTTACATTTACTAGCATGGATAAATCCCACAAAGATAATGCTCAACAAAAAAGCAAGTTTTAGAAGGATAAAGCCATTTTATATAAACTTAAAAAATATGCAAAAAGACACTTCCTGTTGGGACACATACAGCAGCAACAAAACTAGAAAGAAATGCATGAGAACAATAAACAGCAAAACCAAGACAGTGGTTACCTTTAGGGAGGAGGGAGAGCAATGCAATTAGAGCAAAGTACCCAGTGGGCTTTGAATGTTTATTTATTAAGATGGGTGGTGAGTATGCATTACAGGTCTCTGTACTTTTTGTTAAGTCTGAAAAAGCTAACATTAAGGGAAAAAGTTGTGAATTTTAAACTGTTTTTGGTAAGCCATCCTATTCATCCTACTTTGTAACAACTATATAGTTTAAGAAGTAAACCTCAAAACTCCTGGAGGAAATTAAATCTCCAAATAAGAACATGTAACATTCATGTTCATTTACTGACATAACCTGTTCCTCTAATTTTTTATTTTTGTGGACATGCAATGGGGCAACGTTTCAATTCTTTATTTAAGGAGTTTTAATAGGCTACATATTGGGAAATGTTAAGTAAAAAAATATAAAGAAAAGTATTACTTCTATTTAAGTCCTTCAATGATTCATTCATTACCCAGAACACTTCTGTAAGAAAATAATAGGAGCTCATTAAAAAAAAAAAAAAGTTCTACGCTTAGTTAGGTTTGGGAAACATGAGATAAAATCAAGTTAGACACGTTCCTTTACCTCATCTGGGTAAATACCTTATCTGGGAGCCTATAGTTTACTTATATGAATTACTAACACCCAAGTGAGGGCTACAGTATGCAGAAATTTATGGACCTTTTTTGATAAGAGAACCTATGTGGCAAAGAGTATCTGTTCACATTTCAATAAACACCAGTGTCTGAAACACGACTGGCTGACAGGCTGAGGTTCAAGCCTCCTAGTGGCCATATACGGTCCTCCATGTCTGCCTCCAGCCTCCTGTCCCCCACATTCGCAATTCTGAACTACTTGCAGTTTTCCAAACACATCATGCTCCTCATGAGTCCTTGCCATAGTCCATGCTCTGGAACCCTTCCCCAACCTCTGCTCTTCCTTCAAAACTGCTCAGACATCACACTTCCTTGAGATTTTCATTCCTTCTATTCAGCTTCCTCCTAGTTTTCAAGGAATGCCCCTACTTTCTGTTCCCAAAGCACCTGGAGCAATTACTTCTAGCATACTACTAACTATATTGTCCTGAAACTGTATCTCTCTTCCAGTGAGTATCTCAGAGACCAAATTATTTAATCCACAGAAGACATATGAGTGAACATGTATTTCTCTATGTGATGGAGAAGCCATTAAGCTTTGTTATTTGGGGAGGTCTTCTGCAGCCTGATATAATGAGAACTTACTAGGCCTTTGGGGAGAGAATTCAGTTCTGTTTAGAAGTGGATAATGATTACTTCTAAAACCCTGACTGTGCCCCCAAATTTAAGAGAGTAAAGATCTGGGGAGAAAATACACATGACCACAGAAATTAAGCAACTAGTCTTGTTATAACATTATAACAACAAAGCAAGCACATTAAAATGCAGAAGTCCCAAGGACTACAAATTCTCCAAGTCTGAGAGCGTAAATGTAAGCTACAAATACTCACTTGAGTTCGACCCTAACCTTACTACCTGCAAAGCATTCTTTTGTTGTTTGATATAATCTTTTGTCCTCCAACAGTTCATACTCTAATGTGGGAGCTGGACAAATATCCTTTCACACAAAAGACAGAGATAAGCACTTTAACCGGAAGATCAATATGCTGTGTGGCTATGGAACAAGAAGGGACGGTCAAGTGTAGATCTCTCATTATCTAATAAAAGAATTTTCTCCTCTGGCCCTGAATTTCCAGGCCTTTTAATGTAATATACGGAACAATTTACTGCAATTTCTTCTGATAACATCCCTTGCATCACCAAACAGATGTTACTCTTCCTCACTACTTCTAGATCCATTCCCTCTCTTCCATCCCTGCTTGTCTCACTGGCACTATTCGAACACAGTCACTCCTCTCTGTCACCCACTCCACAGGGTTCTTGTCATTTGCAATAATGTTTATAAAGTTGCCTCGAACACTGAACTAGCAAGTACTGAGCTACTGCTTCTAGAGGAAATACAGGCTTAGGTTCCTGCAGGCCTCTCGGCACATTTCTGCCAAATCAAAATGCCATTTGTATCGCACAGGTTTGTTTACCAACATCCTTGTAAGACATGCCAGTCTCAGCATTCCAAAATCTGCTCTTCCAGTGTAACAATTTCTCCTGTGTAACACTTACCGGTTATTTGTACCCGCATAACCTACTTCACCTGAGTGTTAGGTCGAACATTTTTCATACTGTACCACCTCTGAAAGTACAGCCAGCCCCAGGCCAGAAGGGTTTAACATTTTCCTGTCCTTACCCAGCTGACCATGAATTTCTTTGGCTTTCAGCCTCACAAAAATGCTGTCCACTACACTCTCTTAATCATCTCAGGAATCCACAAAGTTAGCTGCTTTCCCATCACTTCATCGCACACTATAAATGCTACTTTGGCACATTCCAGAACGGCCTAACACACAAATTGGTGAATGTCCTTCTTTTTTCTGGATTGTTGACTGATCAACATTTACCTCGCACCAAACAGCACTCTAACTCTAACACAGTTATTTTCTCTGTAAGGCACACCACAGCTTTCTTGTGCTGAGGGAAAACTCGGCACTATACACTTTGGGGATCATTTTAAAAAGCAAAATCACCATCAAAAAGCACAAAAATGCGAAAAATATGGCACTAAATAAAAAGCAAAAAGGACACTTACTTATAGTATAAGAGCTAAAACAAAAAGCAGGGCATTGCCTTGTTCAGTCTCAACTACAAATGTGCATGTAGGGAGACTCAAATTTTTCTCTAGTCTATGCATGTGGGAATGACCATGAAAGCACCATCAGTATTGACTTTGGAGTTACAAATTCATTTTAGCAATTAGGCAAATTCACAAACACGGTTATCTGCCTGAGTGCTTTATTTAAAATACACATCAAACCACATGATTCTCATACTTACTGCTGGATGGTTTCCTGCCATTCAAAAAAAAGTCTAATCCCCTTGAAAAAGTAAGAAGTCTTCTATGGTCTGATTTTCACCAAACTCCACCTCTCTCAGAGTCATACTGTAGCAATGTATGTAGTTTCCCGAACATGCCATGCTGTTTGAGGCCTCCACACCTTTGCTCATGCTGTTCCAAACTCAGTTCAAAAGAGCCTTGCCCTCTTTTCTTAACTGTTAACACCTGATTCTTCAAGACTCAGATCAGAGACTCCGGTGTCCAAGAAGCCCTTCCTGTTTCCCAGTCCTTACCTCCTAACACCCAAACCATGGGCCAGAAACCCTTAAAAACCCAGGGCACAAGTACTGAAATCATTTATTTATGTTTCCCTTTCACGAGACTCTGGCAATAAAATTCAACAATGATCTGTTCACAGCCGATGGTCTCTAAATAAGGATGAATTAAAAACAGCTTTTCAGAATGAAAAGACTGAATGGTTCCATAAAAAAAGCCAAGGAAATTCTAGACATATTTTTAATTAAAACTCAATTTTCAATTAACTTGAAAAACCTTCCTTGAATTATCTTTTTCAAAAAAAAAAAATACATGAAAATAGAACTATGCATCAAGGGCTACAATCAACAGGGTGAAAAGGCAACCCACGGGATGGGAGAGAATATATGCAAATCGCCATGAGCAAGAGGGTTAATATCCAGACTATATAGAGAAGCCCTACAACTCAACACAAAAAACTACCTGATTGAAAAACGGGCAAAGGACTTGAATAGACATTTCTCCAAAGAAGATATACAAATGGCCAATAAGCACATAAAAAGATGCTCAACATCACTGATCATTAGGAAAATGCAAATTAAAACTACAAGACAGAACTTCATACCCATTAGGAGGGCCACTGCCAAAGACACAAAATAGCAAGTGCTGGTGAGGATATAGAGAACTGGAGCCCTTGTGCATTGTGAGTGAGACTGTAAAACAGTGCAGCGATTACTGAAGACAATTAAAGATTAAAAAAAGAATTATCATTTGATCCAGAGATTCCAGCTCTGGGTATACATACGCTGGAAAGAACTGAAAGCAAGGACTCAAACAGATAACTGCATACCTGTGGTCACAGCAGCATTATTCACAATAACCAAAAGGTGCAAGTAACCCAAGGGTCCATCCAGAGATGAATGGATACATAAAATGTGGTTTATACATACAGTGGAATATTATTTAGCTTTTAAAGGGAAAGAAATTCTGACACATGCCACAACATGGATAAACCTTCAGGACATTATGCATAGTGAAATAAGCCAGTCACAAAAGGGCAAATACTGTATGATTTCATGTATATGAATTACCTAGAGTAGTCACATACAGAAACAGAAAGCAGAATGGTGGTCGCCAGAGACAAGAGGGAAGGGGGGATGTTGAGTTAGTGATTCACTGGTACCATGAGTTTCAATATGGGAGGATGAAGTTATGGAGATGAGTGGCGATAATAGATGCACAACAATGTGCATGTATTAATGCCACTGAACTGTACACTTAAAAATGGTGAAGATAAATTCCATGTCACATCTATTTCACTGCAATTAAAAACATTTTTAAGTAGCAGTTCACTTACGATAGCACATACAAACATTTATAATTTAGTCCTTACACTCAGGCACCACTCCCACACTCCTAACCAGATTTAAGAGACAACCCGAAGTCTAAAAATAGCCACAGCCAGCTGTGCTGGAGCTGTCTACAATCTTGACAAATAAGGGTAAAATGAAATAGGCCAGCAACCGAAGGACTCTGGCATCCTACAAGGGCTTCAACGCTGCAAGATATTGGAACAGATGGGATCAGCATAGGGTTAAGAAAGGATAAGGATAAAAAATTAAAAAAAAAAAAAAAGGATGAGGATCAGAAAGTGCAGCATCTAACTGGCAAAGATCCTGCTACAGGAAAACAGGGCTGTTGTGAGCTTTGGGAACCAGGTATTCAGGTTCTGTGAGAATCCGGTATGTAACCTCCCAGCGCAAAGCAGACAAGACAAATGGACATCCGTACACTTGTATAGCGCTTTAATGTTTTAAGATGCTTTCATATATGTTATCTCATTTACTCCTTGCATGGACCAGGAGCAGACAGAGGCAGAGTAGGTAAAGCGGACCACCCAGTCACCCAACTCCTAAGCGATCTGTAGGGGGGCGTAGGCCCTTCCTGACTCCCAAGCTCGATTCCTCCGTAAGCATTATAGGACGGTCTTGAGGCAGCGTCCAAAGCAGCTCCACGCTCCAAGGTCCCCGGCTAGGGAAAGGGGAGAAGGGGCGGGGCCCACGACTCACGTCCGCGGCCTTTTTGAAAAAGTAAGAAGGATTGGGTTGGTTGGTTGTTACTGGGAGGCACCTGGCGTAGGAAACCGAGCCGGCTCTGGCCGCGACTCCCGCACCTCCCACGAACGCGAGGTCGCCCGGGAGCTGGGGGGGCGCCCTGGGGAACGGCCCCGGGTCAGAGGGCGCCGCTAGGGAAGTGGAGTAGCGCCGGGCTCCACCACAGCGATAGCCCTACCACTCCGTACCCTTGATAATGAAATGCGCTGGCGAGCCCGCGGTCCCCAGCGAATCCTTCTTCTTGTCGCCGCCGCCCGGGGTGGCCTCACAACCCACAGGGGTCTCCGTCCCTCCGCCACTCATTGCGACCTGCTCCGCCCACCCGCCTCCGCGTTGCGCCTGCGCAGACCTGCGCTGCCCGCCTTCCGGGCGCGGGTTCGGGACGTCATCAAAGGGCGTGGGGAAAGCTGAGTCTACGCAGCGGGCAGTTGTGTTAGCGTAGGCACAGGTGGGAACGTCAAGAAGCAGATGCCGCCATGCTGGGTTAGGGCAGATGCTGCTGGAATTTGAAAGCGTGAAATTCTGTTATTTCTCATTAAACTTGCTGGAATTTATTGTGCTTTAGAGAGGCTGGGAGAGAGGGGATACAGTCGCAGAATAATATTAATAGTAATAGAAGTATAGTATCTCTATTATTACCTGCCACCAAAATTTTATAAAGCATTTTGAAGTGCTTTGCCACTTTTGGTCATCATAGCAATTCGGGGAAACAGTTTTATCATTTCTTCCTAACAAATGAAGAAACGGGGTTACAGGTTAAGTAACTTGCCCAAATTACTTAGGCTTATTCGTGCCCATGTGAAGAAAAAACAAATTCGTTCTTGGTATTTGTATGTAGAAAATTTCAACCAGTTGTTACGTGGTCGAAGATAAAATACATGTAATTATGGAAGGGACCGGTTTGCTCGGCTGCTTTGAATTGTGGTCGTGAAGTGTCAACTTTGGAGCTGCATGTATCTAATTGCTGCTGTTTGTTAAACTCCAGAAAGTTCATCTTGTAATAGCAACAAGTCTTCATGTTTGTTCAACGTATGGACGACGTGCAGCTTTCCAGTGGCTCCTTCACTTCGTGTGTTCATCCAGTGGTTCTTTCTAAGAATCATCTAGCCTTCCCTTGTCCCTGTCTTTCTGAGCAGCCCTTACCCTCCAGGGTCTTGCAGTCTAGTGCTGAAGAAGGAACATAAGCCAACATTTACAATATGAAGCCTATAAATGATAGAATGGAGGAAGGTACAGTACACACGTGGGACACCTGGGGGTGGGAGGTGGGCAGGAAAGACTTCCCAGAGGAGGCACATATTTGTCCTCAGAACCGAAAGAGATGTTGGTCAGGTTGGGTGAGAAGAAGATGGAATTTGGGGTTTTCTAGCAGAGGAAATAACAAGCCCAAAGGCAGAGAGGCATAAAATAGGTGACTTAATGCATGATATGTACACTTGGTTAATTGCAAGTTGCCGAATCTGGTTTGTAACCTTTATGGTCTCAATTTCATTTCCTTAGTGTTAGCATCAACCTCTTGAAAATGTAATCATTTTTAAAGCCCTTCATTATTCTCCCCACTTCTAAGTACTTTTCTTTTTCAAGTTTTCTTCTGCACCTGCAAGCCTAAGTTTCCTTTCAGCTTGTCTTCTTGGTGTCTTTGAAATACTGGAAAATCCTAAAAGTCTCACTATAGTACAGTGAGGTGAATCCTTCTTCCACATTAATGTGGCTGTTAAGTATGCTGATTCTGGGTTCCACATTAAAAAATTCTGTTTCGTTAGTTCTGGGGTAGCAGCTACCCCCTATTATCCAACTGCTGATTGATTATAAATGATAGAAGAATTCTAGGTGCAGTAATAGTTAAGACTTTGGAACCGGACGGAACTGGGTTGAAGTTCTGGCTCTGCCACTTGCCTGCAGTTCCTTCGATGTAAAATGGCAATAAAATATCCATTTATAAGGTTGTGATGATTAAAGAAGATAATACCTATAATGCACTTAGTACAATGCTTGGCACATAGCAAATAATCAATGAATGTTATTATGACTACAGTAACCTCCTCTATCTCCTTTTAAAGCCCTGTATAATCTGTTCTCATTCTTCCAATCCACCTTTATCACCCACCACTAAAACATCTTGTACTTCTTTTTAGCACTTTACAATTTATAAAATGCTATCATGTATCATATGCATGTCTCTTAATCTTCTCATGAATTTAGTTGAGGTAGCTGTTAAAATACCCACCTTGATGAGTACGCTGAGGGTCAGAGGACATGGTAGAGTATCCAAAGATGACTGCAGTGACTCCTTCCCTCCCTGTGTACACATGCAACATGCTGCTCTTCCCATCAAGAGATGGAGTTTGTTTCCCCTCCACTTGAAACTGGACTGGCTTTGTGATTTGCTTGGACAAAAGAGAACATGGTGAAAAAAATGTTGTGCTGGTGTTGGGCCTTGAGACACCTGGTAGTTTCGACTTTTACTGTCTTGTCAGGAAGTCCAGACTGTCTGGCTGTAGGAAGGCCATCAGGTGGAGAAGCACTGGAAGATGAGACATCACGTGTAGAGAGAGGCTGTGTGAGTGAGAACTGAGCCACCAAGCAGTCAGCGTGAGGCCCCTGATGTGTGAGGGAGCCATTCTTGGCTCTTTTCATCCCAGCCATCAGCCTTTTTGAATGCAGTTGCACGAACTGCAGCGGAACTGATACCAGCACACAAAGCCAGAAAACCGCCCAATGAAACCACAGTATTGTGAGAAATAATAAATTTTGTGTGGGGAAATAATACATTGGTGAGAAATAGTAAAATTTTGAGAAATAATAAATAAATTCACTAATTGGCGTGTGTTTCAATTATGCCCACTTCTCCTAGACAGGATTTACGGCGAGTTACAATGATCCATATACTCCCATAAGACAGCATCGTAGCTATGAAATAGCAGAACCATAGTCAGAGCTCCGGTCTTTAGGCTACAAAGCTGGTGCATTTCAATGTAACAAAGCCCAATCAGCTAGGGGGGCTTTCCACTGTTCCATGACTGTGCCAGGCATATTTCTGCTGCTTCTCTTTAGGCACTCCCTTCCTGGAATGCTTTCCTTGCCCCATCTGCCTATTCAATTCAATAGCTTTATTTGTGTTGTATAATAAAGAATTGCGCTGATCTTTGTTCCTGGTTCCTTGGAGATAACTTCTAAACCTTTGGAATATCTCAAGTGATAGCAGTGTCTTTGTTATTCATGGTGGCCTGAGTATGCTAATGAGGTGACTCTCAAGGGCCCTTAGGTGATTTCGGGATGGGAGCTGGTGGTGCTTGAAGACCAACCTGTGATTAGAGGGTTGGGGCTATAGCCCTGTAATAACATAACAGTCTGACCTCTGGGGAGCAAGGGGGGCGGGGGGCTGGGGACTGAGTTCAGTCACACGGCCAACAATTCAAGCATCCATGCCTAAGTAATGAAACCCCAATAAAACCTCCTGGAGGCAGAAGTTCCAGTGAGCTTCCCAGTTGGTAAGCTCCCACTGATGTATCTACAGGGTGGGGCATACTGAGGATACATAAGCTTTATGCTTGGGACCTTCCCAGATCGCACCCCATGCATGTACTCCTTTGGCTGGTCCTGATTTGTATCCCTTACAATAGAACTATAATCATAAGTACCGTACTTTCCTGGGCTCAATGAACCATTCTAATGAATTACTGAACCTGAGGGGGTAGAGTGGGAACCTCCAAAATTTGTAGGCAGCTGGTCAGAAATGTGGGTGGCTTAGGAACCTGGAGCTTACGCCTGGTGTCTGAAGTGAAGGCAGTCTTGCAGAGGATGGTGTCCGTTACCTGTGGGGTCTAAGCTAACTCCTGTAATCAGCGTCAGAATTGTGTTGCAATTGAGCAAACACCTACCTGGCACCCATGATATGCCAGGTAATGTCATAAGTGTTCTACGCATTTTCATTCATTTAACCCTCAAGTTGGTCCTTTGAAGCGGCTATTATTGTTATTATTATCCTCATTTTACAGATAAGGGGGCTGAGGCACAGAGAGGTGAAACGATATTCCAACATGCATGGGGCAGAAACAATCTTGGTCCCTGTGTATGTGTTTATGTGTAGATGGTGGGAGAGGAGAGAGTGGGGAAGGGAGATTGGGAAGGAGGGAAGAGAGAAGACATTCTACCTCTAAAAGGCTATATGGGCTGTAAATAGTTTTCATTCAAACACATTTAACAAGCATGTAGTGAGCACTTTCTAGGCCAAGAGCAGTGCTAGGAGCTGAGATACAGTGGTGAGCAAGACTGCTTGGCCTTTTCCTTCTTTCAATGAGGGTACAGTCTGCCAGAGGGAACAATATTAAATCACTATACAATTACTCTTGTGCAGTTCTGTTGCTGACAGTCTGCAGACACATGTTCTAGCTGTTTGATTGTTCTGTTCTGCATGTCACTGAGTTATGTGGTTTTCTGGGATGGTTAGGTCCATAGTAAGGAGTCAGAGAAGAACCGTGTGAGCAGTGCTGTTGCCTGTGCACTTTAGCGAGAATTAGGGCTGCTGTGAGCGTATTCTTGGACTCTGTCATCCTGCCGAAGGTCTCGTGTTATCTCTTGTTGTCTGGGTCGATGAAATTTTTCTGTATTCTTAAATGAAACTTTGAGATAATTATGGATCCTCACACAGTTGCAAGAAATAACAGATTCTTTGTACACTTCACCTTGCTTTCCTCTAATGGTAACATTTTGCAAATATTAATATCACAACCAGGATATTGACATACATAGAATGCACAGATCCTATTGGCCTTTCCCATTTTACTTGTATTCATGCTGTGTGTGTGTGTGTGTGTGTGTGTGTGTGTGTGTGTTTGGCTCTAGACAATTTTTTAAAGATTTATTTATTTATTTATTGGGGGGGCAGAGGGAGAGGGAGAGAATCCCAAGCAGACTCCCAACTGAGTGCAGAGACCCATGTGGGACTCAATCTCACCACCCTGAGACCATGATCTGAGCTGAAACCAAGAGTCAGATGTTCAATGGACTGAGCTACCTTGACGCCCCTGGCACTGTACATTGTTTATCACATGTTAGGCTCATGTAGCCATCCTCACAGCCAACATACTGAATAGTTTCAAAGCCATAACAATTCCCCCCAGGTGCCTTTTGTAATCACAACTACTTTCTTGTCTGTCCCCATCCCAACCCATGCAACCTACATGTGTGGAATCATACACTAACTTCCTCTGTGTTTTTAAGAATAGCTGTTTTCACCATTATTACACCATACAAGATCATTTTCTAGAGACTCAATATCAGATGCTTTTAAACCATGGAATTGTAACAGGACTTTTCTTATTGTTGTGCTTTTTGAGAGTTAAGACATCTAAATCATGGAAATAATGTTAATTTTGTAGGAGTAAAGTTCTGACTTCAGGGTAATAGTTGCTACATCCATATTGAAGCTAATGAAAATTAGAAAACAGAAATAAAATGAGCACTTAATTATATACATACCGAGAACAAAACTGAAATTCATTCCTTGGTATAAGCCTATCAAGGATAAACATAACTGGGGGAAGGGACTTCCTAAATTTATTTTGCTTTTTATCATATCCACTTCCTGAGATTTCCTCTGGCACATTTTCTGTTGACATTACTGTTTATCCCCTTTTGTCTAACCTATTTTTGAAGCAGATGAAAAAAGTTAAAAATGGAAGAAACTAACGAAAGCAAAGGAGATAAAAAGATTAGAGGGTCTTTGGGGGTAAGATGGTAAATATCACTGCATGTTAATCTCATGAAGTTCCGGGAATGCACCGGGCCCACGAGATTTGAGAGGCCATGTGGCAGAAGTAGCATGCTGTGCTCTGAGATCAGCCAACTTCCAGGTGGCAGCCACTCGACAGTCCTGTCCTCAATCCTGATCGTTGCCCCTACGGATGCTTCTGGTGTAGCTACACCACTTGGAGAACGTGCGGCGCCCAACTGCAGAGCCACACAAAGAGGATCCGTGCTCCTGTGATGGGGCTGACCAGTCAGCACGCAGACAGCTCCATCCCCCCACTGGTCACACCTTCCCAGGAAATGTGACAAAAGGAACAACTGTTGAGTGCTACAGCTTCTCTATGCCTGTCACCCCAGCTTTGCACAGGTATAATACAATGGTCCTTGTGGTGCGGTTGCCCCACCAGGCCTCTTGAATCACACCAACTCAAATCAGAGCCCAGCAGCTTGTGTTTTGAGAAGGGCTAGGTGATAAACCACACACGCTGAAGTCTGAGAACCCCTCCTTTAGTGTGATGTCTGTTACTCGTTTCCCAACCTTCCGACAATGATAGTCAGCTCTAGAGTTCTTTCATCCAAGTGAACAGGGCTCAGGTCAAATGCTGAAAGCAGTCAGAAACTACAAAGCTCATGAGGCCAACCAGAGGGTTAAACATCTCTAAGTGACCTTAAGGTAAGGGCGTATGTGTGTTGCAGAAGGTCAGGAACAATGAGACGGTAGAGGAAGGATGGGCTACGTTCCACGAACAGACTGGTTCATGGACTGCACCAAGAAAACTCTGGCATTGGTAATCCGATGGCTGGAAGTTTGGGGTCTTGGTCAAAGAAAGCCTCTGGCCTTGTTGTTCAGAGCTATGCCTTGTCGAATTAATTGTGTGGCCACTGTATTTCAAGCTTAACTTGGACAGACAGGCCTGCCAGGCACAAATTTCTCAAGCAGATGATGTTAGGGAGGACGAAAATTATCCACCGCGAGACCGTTAGGACAGATGACACTCAGCAGGAATGGCAAGCCGAATCTGCAGGATCCATAATACAATTGGCTAGCCCTAGGGACCCAGTCTCTTTGAAGTGGAAGAGACAGCACGTGCGAGCCATCACATCAACTCACCAGGCTGGGAAAGATGCAAAGCTTTCATCCTCCACCAAAAAGAAATGAAAGTTTAAAAGATTAAAATATTCCTAAAGGAATCACGGTAATGGAAGCAGAAATCCTTGAGACATAATAGCAAAAACAGCCAAGATCTCAAATTCTCCTGACTTCCTGTCTACCTTCTTTGGGCCTCTCTTGTAAGTGAAAGATGAGTTTTGCTAGATTAGGTAGCAGTCGGAATTAGTTTTATTCACCAGCAGTATTGGGAATAAAGGCAGAGCCTGCAGGAATGTGGGCTCCAGCAACAAGTAATCATTATTGCAAAATCAAATTCCCCATCTCATCTCTGATATGCCTGTATGTAACCCTAGAGCTGGGCTTCAGAGTGTTATAAATTCAGCATACTAGGCATGGAGCAGTGGGATATACAGCCCCTCGTGTATCTAAAAGCTCTGCCCAGCAAGAGAGATATATGATGGTAACTTTCTCCCCATTGCTTTTGCAATAAAATTCACCCAGAGCTCCAGGAAGTTGGGAATGTAATTCAGCTTCAATAAATCAAGACTAAAATTAAGATGGCCAGATATGTAGCAGCCTGCTCAGGTGTATGGAGAATTTGAAATTTAGTGCCCTGGTAATGGGTAGGAGCAGATTATCTAATTATGGAGAGAAAAGAAGAAATATTGCTCTCTGGGGTAAAAAGCTAAATGCTTTAATCCATTAAACCACCACATCTCTGCCAAAGCTAGATTAATATTAAAGTTCATGTAACATCTGACTTTTTTTCAGGAATGAAGTCAAATGAAAAAAATATATATAAACGAGAAAGCTATACCTCACAATAATTCTAATTTGACTTCTTGTCAAGTAGTCGTGTATTTGATCTTTTAGTGTGATCTACCTGTCTGTACCTGATTATAATAGAGTTCTATTCTTTCCCGACGAAAGATCTGCTTAAATTTTTATCAACACATCCTGAGGCTTTTCTGGAAGGACTTTCAGCAGGGCTCTCATGTGATGCACTGGCAGTAGGTCATCTTCCCACTCATGCTGCTCCTACCTTCCGGCCTTCGTCCTTACAGGAGACCTCACGTGCATTATCACTGACTGCTTATTGAACTAGGCTTCAGATTTAGTTGGGTGGAGCCAATGCAGGACCTGCGTTTAGCATGGAGTAAAAAGGAGAATGCCCACATATCTGTTAAAAACCCCAGTCCAATAACCTTATTGCCAAATCTGGATGGGGAGGGAGTGGAGTTTTAACCAGAAAGCCAGGTCATGGATGGGTGATTATGTCACTCGGGAAGCTATGCTACTTTTTCTACCATATTGCGACGGCAGCTACCTGAGATTTACAACCACACAACTTCAGAAACTACTTCATGACATCTTGGATGCTTTGGGTATAACCGTGCCTAAAGGCAAACGACCTTTTGATATTGCCTCCAGCCCTATTTGTTTTCTATTTGTTTTAAAACCAGTGTTCATTTTAACGAATGACAAATTCATGGATTCTGGACTGAAGAATGTTCCTTCGCTACTAGAAATTTGTTATCTGTTCTTGAAAGTTGCATATGAAGTGAGACAGGGCCACGAATGTACTCAGGGCAGTCAAATCAACCCCTGTGTATAACATGGTGAGAGATTATGTCCTCCGACTCTGAAATTGTACACTTCCCATTCACTCTGGCCATGGCCTGAGGTGTTGGTTAGCATGTGGGTTGGTCTATGCACCCATCCTAACTCCTCCATTAAAGTGAGATAATTTGAATGTGTAGTGTTTGGTATGGAGCCTGCAACACAGCTGATATACAGTAAATGGCATCTGCTTGTTTTTATTTACTTTCAAGCAATGTTGAGTGACAGCAGCCTCCCAAAGAAACTTCACAGTGCTGTTTCAGAAACGTGGTCACAGACCACGGGATTGTAAAGGGAGCAATAATGTCATTGTCATCCTCAGGGACAAGCAGTGTCTGATACATAGTAGGTACTAAATAAATATTTGAGGGATTATTGAATATCAGTGATGCAGGCTTCTGAGAATCACAGAAAGAAAACGGTTATAAAGACATATTCACTTTTTGGAAGAAAGAGCATGCACAAACATCGTGCCGCTTTCTTTTACAGTCGTCTCACTGTTCTTTTAGAAAACAAAACAAAGAATAGTATGGTCCCTTTTTTGAACAGCTTGAAAGATGTGAGGACCAGAGATTTTTAAGTCATAAGACAAATTCGTGTTTTACCAAAATCATAAGATGCTCTGCCCAACTGTCTTATCTCAGATGGGCTCACACTGCACAGGGCCTCGGGACAGCAGAAGGGGAAAGACTTCACTATTAGTTTAAGGATTTGAGTTTATAAAATTATAGGTCATGATTTTACGATCTTCCACGGCAGTTTGTCTGTACTGATCACTTTCTGTGTGCTAGGCATTGTACTGGGTAATTTTTACACGTTCTCATTGCAAATTAAATAAGATCAGAAATTTTTATCTCTATTTCACAAGAGGGATTTCATGTGCACTGACTTCTTCAAGGTATAATATATGGTAAAGCTGATTTAGGATTCCAGTTCTTAAAAAAAAAAAAAAGCTTTACCTAGCTGTAATTCTCATATCACAGTTTAGCCATTTAAATTGTACAAGTCAGTGGGTCTTAGCATACTCAGAGGGTGTAAGTATCTCATTTATTCTTGAAGTTACGCACTCATTTGTTTTATCCAATGCTTAGAGCAGCTTTTTTCCTAAGGTTGGTAAAAACTAATTTCTCAAAGTGACTTAAGCAGAACCTTACTGGCACACGGGTAGCTTACAGGTTAAGTAAGTTTGAGTCAAACTTTTGTCTGAATCCCATCTCCTTGATAATGATTGTGTGATCTTGCACGAATTCTTTAACCCATCTGTGCCTCAGTTTCATAAACTGCAAAAAAAAAAAAAAGGGTAATAATTAAAGGAGTGAATTCACTCACAGTCCTTAGAATGCTGCCTGATACATACTAAATAATTATATTATTTACTATATTTTATATAGTAAATTTATTTACTATATATTTATTTACTATATACTACAGTAAATTTATTATACTATTTACTATACTATTATTACTATACTAAATAACAATAATTATAGCTATTATTGTTATAAAAAGCACAATCAATCTTCCTGGTAGCTCATGAGTATTGCAGAATTCTAAAATAGCTTCTGAATCATGGAAATTGTGGAAAGTGAAAAATATTTACTGTACTCTAATTCTTTGCAAATTGATGATCCATGGTGTCAACAATTTACTAATAAAAATTTTTTACAAATAATTTGGCATTCAGAATGTATTTTCCCATTTAAAGACTACTTCTTATGACAGAGATACCTAGCTGCCTACCTAGTATCCCGTTTTTCCTTCTTCATCATTGACAGAGCACCGATTTTATTCTGGATGACAATGTGTGGGCAGAAGGACTATGTTTCTGGCCTTCCTCCCAGCTCCGATGGCCAGAGATGTAAAGATATTGCTGAATAGGGCTTCCAGGAAAGGCCCTTTGGTTGACTCAGTTGGGAGAAGTCTTTTTGCCCTTCCTCTCTTCCTCCTCCTCTGGGTCTTGATCACTGCACCTGATATCTGGGGACGATTTGGCTTTTAAATTGAACTTGAGAAAGGAAACCACTCGTTCAGTACGGAGAAGCAGAAAGATGGAAGCTGGATGCCTAGTACCAATTGTGGACCGTCTGTCTTCTTTCCATATATATTATCTCATTTAATCCTCATAACTTAGAGTTATCTTTATTTTTATAGATTAAGGAAATATGGTTAACTGATTTGCTCAAGGTCATACAGCTAGTAAGGGATAAAAGCAGAATCAAAGGGCTGTATACTTCCCAAATCTCTGTTTTCATTTGACCTTTGAAGTATATACTTAGATTCAGCATCAGCATCAAAATGGTAGTATGAAAGAGTAAAGTGCTCAAAGGCTCTATTTTTTTAAAAAAATGTATTTATTTGAGAGAGAGAGTGTGGGAGAAAGAGAGAGGGAGCAAGGGAGCCAGCAAGCATGAGCTGGGGGGAGGGGCAAAGGGAGAGAGAGAGAGAAGCAGACCCCCCACTGAGCAGGGAGCTGGACACAGGGCTCCATCCCAGGACCCCAGGACCATGACCTGAGCTGAAAGCAGATGCTGAACACTGAACCACCCAGAAGCCCCTCAAAGGCTCTATTTTTCTTATTATTTGGAAATATAAGTTCTTTAGCTCGCAATAATGGATTATTTGCTCAGCCAGCAAGTTATAAAAGGTATAGATTTGTTAATAACACTTCTCTGTTTTTTACAGTGCTTCAGCAGCAGCCTTGAGTTGGCTTTCAGTTTAGAAAAATCTAGTAGTTATCAAGTCTAAAGTTAGTGGGATAGCAGGAACTGCCATCTTGTTTTTAGTCACTTGCATATTCCAATAAACCCAACAACAAAAGAACCATTAACTCCACGGAATGTATCTTATTCCAGCTCCCTCCAGGGCAGTTCAGTAGTTAGTTTCACCTCAATGAATACTGACTACAGGAAAGAAAGAAACAAACAAAAAAGATTTTTGTCAACCACATTTACTGGCTCACATAAATATTTGAAAAAGAATCCATCTGTCTTCCCTTTCTGTACCCTTGGCACAATTAATTATAGTGCTTATTAAACAAATTACTGTAAATATCCAAAAGGGGAAAATGAATTGTAAACTATGAGAGGGAGGTCGATAAATAGCTAAATATGTCAGACACTGAAAGGATTATTTTTTCTTTAAGATTAAGCCACTGACTTGCAAGTTTTACTAAAATAAATTTCATTACTTCATCTCAAGTTTTGACAGTTGAATTTTTACATAAAAGTTGCAAAATTCCAACTAAAGAACAAATAAAACATTCAGACATAACTTTATTCCAACTTTAGCAAATAAAGAATGACTGAGTATCCATTTACGTTAGTTCTCTGGTCCAGAATACAATTCCATTTAAAATATTTGTGATCACGCTTCTGTATGTCATGGTTAGCTTCTAGTGGGAATTAGTATATAGTCTGTTCTTGATGAAGACAACAACGGACAGATGTTGCCTGATCCCTGGATAATGCTGAATGTGACAAAACCAGCGAGACACATTAAGATATTTCTCCTTTTCTTGAACTGTCAGGTCAACCTAAATAGAGATTAAAAACACACACAACACAGACATTACATAAGAACAGTTATCAATATCAGTTGTGTAGAAGATAAAAAACTCGGGGAGAAAAACTCCAGTTCTCAAAAGCCGATACATTTAGATAGGAGTAAAAAGTTTCAGCCACTTAAAAGAGCCATTTGTTTCATGCTTTTATGTTCAGTTTAACACCAGATATGCTTTTTAGGGAAGTCTCCAATTTTCAACAAATGCAAAAATTACATTAACCCAGCATCCAGAGATCCAAATGTTACAGGACTTCTGTCCCCTTAGGGCCCCTGTCATTGGTCACGCCACTTCGAAGAATGAAGAGGTGGACCGGACGAAGAATGGTGGGCAGCAAAGCAAAGTTCATTGAGCAAGAGTATAAAGTCCCTGGAGAGGAAGCGGGGGCCCAAGTGCATTGCCCTCAGAGTTTCTATGTTTAGGGGTTTTTATGAGCTCTTTTGCAGAACTTTCTTAAGAAATCAAGGTGTGCTGAGTCATGCCAATCGGGGCTTTGGTCACGTATCTGTCTATTAGGTTAATGTCCACGTGCTCATGGTCCTTTTTTTTGCTGAGATCTAGGGGCTTAGGTCTTAACTGCCTCTTGCCTGTGATATTGACAAATGCTTTTGTGGTTGTCTTATTTCAGGACGTTTTGCAGAAGTCATTTCTGCAAAGGCCGCAAAGCAGAATGTCAGTGCAGTCCTGTCTAAGATGCAAAACAGGATGTTAGTGCTGTTTTATCTTAGCTGTTCTGACTCCGTATTTTCTGGTTGGGGACCCTGGCTCTGACCATCTAACTCCTAACAGAAAGAGCTTGTTTTTTACTTTTTGGAAAGGAAGATAGGAGAAGGAAGAGAATAGCTTCCAAAAGGCTAAGAAGTTGATTCTTTCTACAATAGTCTTTAGCAAATCTAAAAGCAAGGTTTATTAGGATCTAATATGCTTAACAAGGGAATATCATGTAAACTTGAATATAAATACACACACACACACACACACACACTTCGAACTCGAATACACACACACACACACACACACACACACACACTTCCCTTCCATATATATATTACTTCCTTTCTATTAAACTTTGGGCAAGTGCCTAATACAAGAAGGAAGGCTATTTCCAGTGGCATATGCCTCAGATGAACAACAGACCTTCTCAATTCGGTTTGCTACAAAGCTGAACTCTATCTCCAGTGGACGTAGTAGGTCACACAATTTCCTGTCAAGCTACAAGAATGTCCAGAGATTTGGTTAGAGAAAGACGCAATAAAAACAGCTGGTGCCCATCATTTCACTGGGCTCCAATTTCAGAGTAGGTGACTCAGAGACTTTTCTCTGAGACAAATCTTGGACTGGAATCATGAAGAGTTGTCAGGTAAAGAGAGAGCCAGCGCAGCAGTAACTAACAGCTCTGACCTATGTTTGTAGCCAGCTCCTTTCCTGTTGTTACAGCAACATTTATTCAACAGATACTACAAATCTCTGTAAAACTGACTGGAATATTTACGCAAGGGAAAAAAAACCCCTCCTGTAGTTCAAACCCATTAGCAGTCTGCTTGTCGGAAGGCACGTCTAGTGAGACAGATGTCCTGTGGCTGTTCAGAATTTAGCATATACTCATGTGTACAGGCAAATACTCTGCCATGTTACTGAGTCAACAACACTGAAGGTCAAAATCACTCCAGTTTGCAAAATGTATTGCAGAATACAAAACAGTATTAATAAAATTAAAAGGTACACGTAGTATTTTCTCAATAAATGTTTCACTGAACTCATTTCGTTTTCATATTTACTATAAGGCAATTTAAAAAGAAAAACTGATACAACTCATCCTGCTTTCCTTTTTACCTTAGATATGAGGATACTATTGTATCAGTATCTGATCTTTCAACATTGTCTTTGGAGGCCTCAGATGTCCAACTCTGTTGGCTCAGTTTACTTAATTAGCAGTGAGAGTCTCTTATTTCTGCTACATTAAAAAAAAATGTAAGTTTCAGGTTTAGGTCCTTACTTATAAGCTGCTACACAAATTATAAAAATATACTCGTCTTGTTTAAGGAGGTGTAAGTCTGCATCTAGTTATCAGGAATATGTTACTATAACTATTTCACCTACAATATCGCTAATCTATGGCATGGAGATAGAAAATTAACATATTAGTCAAGAAAATTGGCCAAGAATGTCTTTTTTAATAAAAAAGGTACTTTTTATTAAAAAGAGAATTCAAGGCTTCACATGTGGGGAATTATCTTATTCCTATCTGGTCTGTACACAGAGGCAAATAAACAACCACACAGAATAAACTGAGTATCAGTTTATATTTCAAAAGGTAAACACATTTTGTAGAAGAGCTGACACTTCATTTTTTTTCTAAATCTTTTCCATATGTGAACTTCACCACTGACTTCAAAAGAAGACATAAGATTTTTAAAAAGCTCAATCACTAGTAAACACAGCTACAAATCTAACAGGAAATGGGGGGTGAGTTTTCTTCATTCATACATACATATACATATATATATGTACATACATACATACATTCAAATCAACTTCACCAAACCTCTTTCCTGATAGTTAAAGCAAACAACAAATTTTACTCCAACTTGATTTCATGTCACTTGCCCAAATACAGGATTCAAATCTGACAACTTTCTACAATTTATTCTTTTCAAAACTCTTCCATTTAAAAGTCTCCACTCAGCCACTTTGTGAGATGTTATTTTTCTGAATGAATTAAAATACACTGAGAAGAAAGCATTTCCAAACAATACAGTACTGATGCTTGTTTGATCTACGCGCAAGTTGTTCACTCAGACTGAAACACAAAGGGCAGTGTCTGTTTACTATTCACATTTCAGAGCAGTATTTGCTACTGCAGAAGGCTTGTTAATGCTGCTGCTCAGCCTAGGCAAGAACAAGATACAACATAGAGCAAAATCGATATTCTCCAACTTAAAAATTTCACATCTGAGTCTCTATTGTAATGATTATGAGTAGACCCACGGCACAAAGGAATTTATTTGTTTGTTTGTTTGTTTTGGGGGGGTACAAAATAATTTTTTTTTTAAGGTTTATTTATTTTGGAGAGAGCGCAAGTGAGTGGGGAGAGAGGGAAAGAGAGAGACTCTCCAGCGGACTCCCCACTGAGCACGGAGCCCAATACAGAGCTCACTCCCAGGACCCTGAGATCATGACCTGAGCCAAAAGCAAGAGTTGGACACTTAACTGACTGAGCCAACCAGGAACCCCGGGTACAAAATAATTTTTATTCCAAGAGCTTCCAAAGCTTCTTCTAACATTTCCTATTTATTCCAATAATTTTTAACTAGATGATCCACTTCAGAGAATGTAAATCAGTTCATTTTCCATCAGAAAATTTTGCCAGAACTACACAAGAACTTTTCCAAAAGGTTCAGGTTACCACTTACCCTCCTTTTAGTTTACACTTTGGAGCTTGTCCCATGAATCTGAGAAAATTATGACTGATCTCAATGTGCTATCTCTGCTACATTTTTGGCAGACATTTTTAAAAACCTTACAATTTTTTAGAACTTTTTAGATGGGATCCCCTGGGCCCTTTCATGTACATCGTTGATCTTCCAGCATCCCTCTCTAGTCGGCTAGTTTCTTTTCCTTTCTTACAACAGGAAACACAATGTGACTTTCCAGTCACCACTTCCTGTTTCTTACTGGCCCACATGCCACTGTGTCTACAGCGATGATGCTTGGCTTTACCTAATCATCCCTTTTTATTTATATTGGCTCTCTATACCTAGTCTGAACCTTCAAAGCCAAAGAGATAATATTAGTCACTAATTTCCCATGGAGACATGTGAGCACCACTTGAAGTGACCCATTCCAGATCGGGGTGAGAGGCTGGTTTGCTACCTTCGGGACATTCTTTACGGCTGGTGCTCCTGGACTGCACTGCAGCTGTTTCTTGTACTTTTCCTTTCTTTCTAAAAGAATGACATACCTCCACTGGTGTTCCTAACTTCAAAACAAATGTATTTTAGTTGATAACAATCTCATAGTCAAGCAGCACAGAACACTACAAAGGATTTCAATAATCTTGAGTAACAGTCTGTTCAGAGGGACTGCTATCTACAAGTGAAATCACTTTAAGAAAGCAGTGAGTCACTGGTATGATAATAAACAGCCACGCTAACTGGCAGTTTCACAAAGGAAGAACAACGTAATATTCCTCAAAGGGAATTAAGACAGACCAGATCTTATAATTAGAGTAACTTAGCCACAACTAAAATTGGGCTCACAATGAAACAAAATACTGTGGGATTATCTGATGACTTGAAGGTTCCCTGACTGCTGTTTTGTACACTGTGCTGATTACATATTAAGTATTTAATAATGGGAACAAATAAATGAAAGAATGCATGAGGGCAAAAATAAATATATTGCCAAAGCAAACAAAGCACAAGAAACTGATGAACATGGGCAGGTAGCCAATCTGAGCTTCACGTCGACTCTGCCTGAATTTAATACTGAATAATCACCTTTTTCTCATCTGGATAGATTTACGCCTAACTCAAGAGGGATGTCATTTAACACCACCGCGCAATTCTACCACAGTAGAGGTTTGAGTCTGCGAGGAGTTCCTTGAGAAGGTGTTTATTTCTCTGATGTACTTTGCCTGCACACGGACCAGGGTGGGAGAGATGCTTTGGTTATGGACTCATTTCATACACCCAAAAGGATGGTGAGCTGAATGATTTACATATCATTCTACTCACTTTTGTTTTGAAAAAGATAAGCGTGGTATCCTTCATCATAATATCCTAGTCACTACATGTAAAGAGGACATACATTCCAAAACAGGAAATATAAATGGGCACATACCATTAAATATTGTTAATGTAACCCAAGCTTTAACATGCTGCATTGAACAACACACTTCGAACCTGCCTGAAAATCAAACACAGGCCAGGGCACCTGGATTCATAATTAAATAACTTTGCAGTTCGTGCTATGACTATTTCAATTTATAGAATTATGACCTTGTTCACTCTGCTGGCCAAGAAATTCCAGACAAGCTCCCTCCTCCTGAGTATTTCCTTTCCCTACTGCATGACCTGCATAAGCCAGAAGAGAGAAAAACGTAAATACACACTTGGTTTGCAAGAGTTACACTTTATTACATGGGAGAAATGCTGTCCTTCTTCATGAGAGCTTGATGCCATAAGAAGCCAGGCCTTCACTAGCCTGCTGACAGCATCACACACAGGATTAGAGATGACATTTCTCCTAATTTTAAGCTTTAAAATTTAGTAATGCCACATTTAAATGTTTTAAAATGTCTACAAGGGTGCTGTTGTTGTTAGACATAAGTCATTCTTATGCTCTTCTAGAAAGTAGCCATGTTCTTAATAGTGGATTCGCCCTCAAGTCAGGTTATGGACACCCTCCTAATTCAAAGACTGTAGATTTGTCACCGGGATAAAGATCAGTAGATACCATACCAGCAAACTCTCTTTAGCTAGAGGCTTTTGTATTTTGAAATGAGGTAAATTGTGCCATGTCACCATTCTACGTTCAAAAAGTTACTAAAATATTTTGAATCTAGAATGGAATAAAAGGAGGCTGCTGTGATCAAATTATTTCAGCTCTACTTAAACTCTCTTCACATTCAAATAAGGTTTTAGAGTTAATCATATTGAAGCATAAAACTAAAGACCGCACTATAAAGCTATACAACCTAAAACAGGAAATACAAAGAGGAAGAGATTGCTAACTATTGCTGATGTCAATAAGCATCTAGCTGTATGATGCACTGTGCTAAGAGCCTGGAGGGGTACAGAGAGAAACAGGACACGATCCTCCTCAGTCCCCTTATTTTGCTTAAAACTGAGTCTTATCTGTTCGGAGTGTCCTACTTTATTCCTCTTGTATCAATAATTATTAATAACCCTCCTTTCACTGTCAAAAGTATTGTTTTGGATGAGAAATCAGATGGTCATCCTATTCATATGCAAGATTTATATTCAAACTTCTCATAAGCTTTCTAGAAAACAACATAAATTCCCTTAAATAGCCAAAGGCATCCAAATCCTGCATTTACTTTGCTAACAATTTCATGATTCTATATTTTACTTTATTCTATTTGCCTCTTTAATTTTTCCATAATAGTCTCACCAGAAATTAGCACTTTGCCTTATTCAATTTTTTTCAGGTGAAAGAGTCTTATCTCTTTGAAGAGATCAACAGTTGCTTGAAAATAGGGTTTTATATTTCTTTTATGTCTCTCAAGGATAGTATTATGGACACATATGATGGACTCAGTATGTATAGTTGTAGTAATAGAGACTGAGTGGCTGAAGGACCATACTAGATGGTTACAGTTATAATGTTATAGAACTGAGCACAATCCCTTAGGGATTTGAGAGAAACAATGCTTAATAAATCGAGTAAAGCCACTGAGGAATTAGAGCTTGAGGGGCGATGAAGAAAAATTATCATACGTTATGGTATTTGATGGTGTATGAAGGGCGTCCCCATACACTGTGACACTTGTGGCAGAAGACGAAGTTAGTCTTGGCCCCTCCAAAACCCAGGCTGTGTCTTTGCACAAAGCACACGATGTTCCAAGCCCTAGTTTCCTTCTCTATAATAGGAAGATAATGCCACTAGCCCCATCTCCTTTTGAGTTATGAGGTACAAGGGGAAAATATCCATAAAACTGAAAAATCTAGAGGAATCTGTTAATTATGTTATTCAATGTTTAGGGAGGGGAGTGCAGACTATATGCATGTGGGAGGAATTACGTCAGACCATAGTGTTACACATATGAGTTGCTGCAGTTTCTGGCTTAAGCAGTTTACGATTTAAGAGAGAAATTTTCCAAGAAGAATTACAGTAGAAAGTGAAAACCAGAGCTGAGGGAGTCTGTGAGGCACGGACAGAAACAGAGGAAAGGGCACTTCAGGATGCTTCAGGAGCCTGTGAGGGCTTCACGAGGAAATAAGTGCTGCGGTTGAGTGACACTTGGTAAAATGTGAAGAGGAAGATAAGGGCTGGGCCCAGGGAGCCGAAGAGAAGAGCAGTGTGAGGCCCTTGAGCAGAGGGTGCACAGGGTGAGAGACCAGGGAGTATGCTATGGCTGAGAGAGAGGTGTGTGTGGAGAACAAGGGCAATGAAGCTGGCAGGGGAGGCAGGCAGGGTCGACATGAAGAAGCGGCTCCCATCCCAGGCAGCGAGGAGCTACTTATTTTGAGAAAGACAGGCACATTCATGAGAAAAATTGTTCCCGTGGCAATGAAGATGGACTGCATGAGATGAGACTGGTGGCAGGAGGCCATTTCAATAGCCCTGACAGAAGATAATGAATTCTGGAACTAGGGCAATGTCACCCAGGATCACAGGAAGACACGTGAGAGAGGCATCCAGGTGGTGGAAACAGAAGAACCTGATTAATTGGATGCATGAGGTGCAGAATACAGAAAAATGTACGGGTTATTTTTTTCCACAGGGGAGAAGCTGGGTGTTGGGAAGATGTTTTAGGTGCAGATAGACTTAAGGAAGCATAAACTCTGGAGCCAACTGCCTGGTTTCCAGAGCTGTCTTTGCCACTAACTGAGTGATCTCAAAGAAGATATCTGACCTCTCTGTGCCTCTCTTACTTCATCTGTAAAATGGGATGATAATAATAGTGCGTACCTTACAGAGCTATTATAAGGATTAAATGAGTTAACATTTATGAAGCATGAAGAACACAGTGAGTGCCATATAATTGTTTGTAAATAAATTTAAGATGGGATACAATTTAAAGAGACTAATCAGGGCGTACGGGTGGCTCGGTCGGTTGGGTGTTCAACTCTTGATTTCACCTCAGGTCTTGATCTCAGGGTCTTAGGATCAAGCCCCGAGTTGGGCTCCACACTCGGTGGGGAGTCTGCTTGAGGATGCTCTCTCTGCCTCTGCCCCTCCCCCAACTCATACTTCTCTCTCAAATATATAAATAAATTAAAAAAAAAAAAAAAAGAGAATCTGGCCAGATAAAGGGAGAAGTTGCACAAATGGGAAAGAAAGGATATAAAATTTGGGACAAGATCCAGAAACGGGGCAGGAGGGTAGTTCAAGTAAGAGAGTAGAGAAAGGAGACAAGGCAGATGAGAATGAGCATGGAGTGGGTTAGAAGATGAAGCCATTCAAATGAACGTCTCCAATTTCTAGCTGAAAGAGAGAGGACGGCTCTGTGATAATGACTGAAGATAAAGGGGGAGGGAAAAAATGGGGTTAAGGAGAGTGCTAAAGGTCTGGAAGTATGTCTGGGAGGAATGAAAGAGCTGATCGGTAGGAGAGCCTGGATGAAACTGGATAATATAAATTTATAGTGGTACCAATCTGCAGCTCTGGGATTTCTCCAACAGAGTTCAGCCTAGACATAGGATTGAAGGCATTTATTAGCACTGACCAAGAGGTGGGGATTTACAGGCAAAGGGTGGTCAATGGACAGTGGAGTAAAGAAGCTGCAGATACTAATAAGAGTATTGGAAGTTACATAAAAGGGGATCTAGGTTGGATGGAGAAAAAGAATGTAGGTTTGGAAAATGGAAGGAAACCAGTTGCTTCAGATAATGATAGGATTAGTGAATAGAGATTAAGAGCTAAGGGTTAGAGGATGCACAGAATATGGGGTACTGCAATTAAGATGTTAAAAGGACAGTGGGATGGTGATGATGGGGGCCAGGCGATGACAACGATCAAGCTCAAAGGGTGGCAAGAGAAGCAGGTGCGAATAAGAGCAGAAACAACAACAGGCAGCAAACAGGTCAAGGGACAGGAAGCTACTATATTTGATGGAAATGTGGAAGGAATATGTGCATAAGGTACCTTTTATAAAAATAATTTTTATTTGAGAAGGGGAAAATGCAAATTTGATTTAAATTCAAAATAAATAAAAAAATCATTCTGAATGTTACAGAGAAAAAAGCTAACAACTATTCAAATACTCACTATAAAGCGATGAAGTCCGTAGTACAATAGGATATCTGCTAAGGTAAAGTTATATCCTGTAAGGTAGACTTTATCTTCAAGATAGGAATTAAGATCCTAAAAAATAAATAATAATAAAATTTTAATTTAAAAACAGTAATAATTGGGGCCTCTGGGTGGCTCAGCCAGTTAAGCATCCAACTCTTGATTTCGGCTCAGGTAATGATCTCAGGGTTGCGAGACTGAGCCCCATATCAGGCTCCATACTCAGTGCAGAGTCTGCTTGAGATTCTCCCTCTTCCTCTGTCCCTCCCCCCACTCGTGCACTCGTGTGCGCGCTCTATCAAATAAATAAAATCTTTGAAAAAAAAAACAGTAATAATAAAGTTAACTACCATATCATTGGACTTCAAACATTTAGAAGACTATTAGAAAACAAAATACTGACTTTTAATTTGATAAATTTAATCTGACATTAATAGATTCAGATTCATTCAAAGGAACAGATCATATACCAATCACCTCATTTTTAAAAATAGGATAAACCTTATTAGTCTTATTTTATTTTAAAGAAATAAGAAAACAGTAAAAAATGCTATTCAAAATGCCATCTATGACCATTTCAAAGATACCAATTTTGGGGGGGGAGGGCAGAGATCATTTTTTAAATTATGTTCATGTTAGATATACTTTTTCCATTACAATATAAAAAGCTCTTCAACAATTTCTCTTAAGAGGATTATAATTTATTGGTTTGCTATATTTTTATATATACAGATTTAAAAATTTTTAATTGTAATACAATCATATTTCCATCTTAGCCACCTTTAAGCGTATAATTCAGTAAATATCAGGAGTATTCACACTGTTGTGTATCCAGTCTTCAGAATTTTTTCACCTTGCAAAACTGAAACTCTATCCTATTAAACAACTCCCCATTTCCCCCTCACCCCAGACCCTGGCAACCACCATTCTTTCCATTGCTATGAACTGACTACTTGAGATACCACACGTAAATGAAACCATACAGCATTCGTCTTTTTGTGACTAGCTTATACTTAGCAAAACACCCTCAAGGTTTAGCCATATTGTTAGCATGAGTCAGAATTTTCTTCCCTTTTGGGGCTAAATAATATTCCATTATTTATATATACCACATTTTATCTAGTCTCCACCAATGGGCCTCTCTCGGCTATCATCAGTAATATTGCTATGGACGTGGGTGTACATACATCTCTTTAAAGCCCACTGTGAATTATTTTGGGCATATATCCATAAGTGGAATTATTGGATATATGGTAATTCTATTTTGATCTTTTGAGGAATCAGCATATTGTTTTTAATAGCAACTGCACCATTTTACATTTTTAACTGGGTTCTTAGTTTTTTTTTTTTTTTTTTGCTGAGTTATAGGAGTTCTTTATATATTTTGAATATAAACTCTATTAATTACATAATTTGCAAGTATTTTCTCCCATTCCATGGGTTGCCTTTTCACTCTGTTGATTGTGTCTGGTGATGCACAGAAGTTTAAAATTTTGATGTAGTCCAATTTATCCATTTTTACTTTTGTTGCCTGTGCTTTTGGTGTCATATTCAAGAAATCACTGCCAAATCAAATAACATTGTATTTTTTTCCCTAGGTTTTCTTCTAAGAGTTTTATAGTTTTAGGTCTCACATTCAGGACTTCAATCAATTTTGAGTTAATTTCTACATATCATGTAAGGTAACATTCCAACTTCAACTTCATTCTTCTACAATTGGAGATCTAGTTTTTCTAATACCTGCAAGACTCCACAGTTTTTTAAAAAAGATTTATTAATTTATTTTAGAGAGAGAGAGGGAGAATGCAGGCACGGTTGTGGGGGGAGGGGCAGAGGGAGAGAATCTTCAAGGAGATGCCATGCTGAACATGCAGCCCAACACAGGGCTCCATCTCACAACTGATGAGATCATGACCTGAGCCAAACCAAGAGTCTAGCACTTAACTGACAGAGCCACCCCTAAAAGACTCCAGTTTTAATCACCATTTCAACCTACAGAAAGTTCTTTGCCATTTGCTCTCCAGACCACAATCACCGATTTTCAAAATGCAATGTTAGTTAAAATATATACACAAAAGAATTCATTTAAATCTTTAACAACAATAACAACAAAATACTAGTAAGCACTGAGTTCCCTCAATGGCGAATAAGCACTTTTGAAGGAAAAAAATTATTAAAGTACATGTTAAAAAATGAAATAAAAATCTTAAGAAATCCTAAAAGTAAAAGTCTGACAGAACAGCAGGAATGAANCAATTACCTCCCTGAGAAAAGAAAAAAAATGTAGATTAAAAAACAAGATCATATGAATACTTTAGGTTCCTCTCAAAATTAACATGTAATTTAACAGCACAGGAATTCATGCTGCATTCCTTACATTACATTCAAATCAAATGAGACAAAAGATTCACAGACAAAAGTTCATACATCAGTTACATAGATTATTATCATATAGTCTCACAGGCTCCTCTAAGGACTAGTTACAGAACACTAACACTGCTCAGTGGTCAACAGCATTTATTCCAGAAAAATTCCTTAAACTGTAGAGAACATTTTGTTTTCTCAAATCACATCCCAAACGCCTGGCACATGGTAGTTCCGTATGTAGTAAACATTTGCTGAATTGAATTTAATCTCTTTGAGTATGCCCATGTCTTCACCTAGAGACAGTAATTTTCAAAATGCTATATAAACATGGAACTGCTAGGGGTGATACAGATGAGGGCCTAAAGGACTATGGACAAAAATGAGACAAATGCAGAAGAATCAAAATAAAATTTGAGTACGGAGGGTGAAACAGCTGGTATATGAGCTACCACTTAAATTCTAGAGTGATCTGTGAATGGAGATAGTTTCTCTCCAAGTGTCTTCAAATGAAAAAACTCGGATAAAATTTAAGAATAAAATAAATATAACTTCAATTTAATTTTAAGAAGTATTTTTAAAAAAGGTCTGAAATAATAATTTTTTTTTTTTTTAAAGATTTTATTTATTTATTCGACAGAGATAGAGACAGCCAGCGAGAGAGGGAACACAAGCAGGGGGAGTGGGAGAGGAAGAAGCGGGCTCCCAGTGGAGGAGCCTGATGTGGGGCTCGATCCCAGAACGCCGGGATCACGCCCTGAGCCTAAGGCAGACGCTTAACTGCTGTGCCACCCAGGCGCCCCTGAAATAATAATTTAACACTGCTTTGTACAGTGTATATATTCTTAAAACAGAATCCATGTGTAAGTTTTTGTTATAGACTGTCCAGGTTGTCATCTTTAAAATGTCCTTATAATTAATATTTTTCTGATTAGCGATATAACACAAATTTCCCTGCCATATCACAGAATTTCACATATTCAGAATATTCACAGAACTAATATTCAGTGTTCATTTCCTTTGTTTTAAACAAGTCTTTCCCATGCCACTGCCAAAGTTTATCAAATATTTCCCCCCCAGAGTTCTACCTGAGGTTTTTTTTCTAATTAGTATTAAACTTTCTATTAACATTGAAAAAGCAGTATAATAAACAGCTATATATTCTCTATCTAGATTCAACAAATGTTTTGTAATGCTTGCAATTTTGAAATTGTATATTAACTTAATTACGAGCCATTTAAACTTAGAATAGTGGTTTTAGCCTGAAATGGAACTTAAGAGAGTAAGAAAATAGTCCAGTATTAAAAATGGGCAAAAATTGCATACAAGGAAATTTTTTAAAATGATTTAAATCCTAGTACACCTATATGAGGCAATACTAGCAGGTTATCGAGAAGACAGTATAAATGAGTATTTTGTGGACGTGACAGATGTTCAAGACACAGTCAGTGAACAAAAAAAATGCAAGTTACAATGGCCAATAGCTGCCCACTTTTAAAATAAAACACACATGTCTATACAGAAAAGAAAAGCATGGATAGAACACGAAGGGAGTTCAATAAATATTTGATGACCAAACCTAAGTGTTATTAGCGCTTCTCTCTTGGTGGGACTACTAATGCTTGAAATTTTTTCCCTTTCTTGTATTTCCTAAATTTATATAATAATTACTTACTGCCTTTAAGATAAAAACAGTAAAAAGCAAAGCGAAACAGAAAACAACCCTTTCTCATCTATGCTCATATGGCCAAAAATCACATTGTAGTCCATTATACATACATCTGTCTCCCCCACTGGTCTGAGCTTTGTACAGGCAGGGGCTGTGTCTACTGGGTCACTGTACCACTGGCCCTTAGAACTGCATCAGGCACATCAGTGCAGGTACAGGTAAGGAAACTGGCAGAGCAAGGATGACAACTAAATCACCTGTTCCCTGTACACTTCAAAAATGGTAGTATCTCCAGTCAGATTCTCTTGATTGGAATTTCAAATAATATTTACATATCCCAGATACAACGTTTTGGTGGAATTACTTTCATGTTCTTAATACCCAATCTCTAAATATAACTTTGAACTTATAAACCCAATTCAGTGAAATCCTGTTCATATCTTTCAGAATGAAGTATTTTATTACTATAATTTTCTTCTGGAAAATTATAAGACATAGTTATATTTATATTTTATTTGCCTGAAATCCCACATTCACTTAAAGGAAAGACATGCTTGCTTCCCTCTGGAAAGGGTGCTGTGCATGACAGAGGCCAGTGGGAGCGGTCAGTATGGATATTAAGCATGAACAGTTGATCAGAATAAACCTATAAAGGAACAAGGACTGAAATTTACTCTTTACCGGTTCTCTTGATGATATCTATCAAAAATATAGTTTAAACCATCTCTCCCAGAGTGATCAACGAAAAGTTTTCAGTTCTGAAACCTTCTTGCACAACTTATACTACCAATTTATATGATAATGGGAATAAAATTAGAAAACAGAAGGTATTCTTGCGGTGACATGTGGTTGCCTACATGATCTCTAAGGTTCCTTCAAATTCTAAGCTTCTACAAAAATTTTTTTGATCTGCTTTATTTTTATGTAAATAATTAATAAAAAATATCATTTGGAATGTTTTTCACTGCTGGTGACTCTGGAGCCATATTCAGCATATTCCTTGTACTGACAGATTCTTTTATTTTGATTTTGCTTCTTTGGAAAGAAAATACAAATCTTAAAGCAGTAAGTCTCAAGGATCAGTGTAACCATTTTTTTCAGTAATTCCCAAAGATTCTGATTCCCTTCTTGCTTTCAAGAAAGTACTTTACTGCTAAGTGGAGAAACTAAGTATTAAAATATTACATTAAAAAAAACCCATACAAATAATTGTTGACTCTGATGAGTGTTAGGAAGAAAAAGCATATAGAACAAAGACCTAAATGTGTTAGAGAGAAGTGGTCAAGAACATTTCTGGGGAAGGGGCATCTGAGCTGAGATGTGAAGGGGAAGGGTGGGCAGAGTCTGTTCCCAGCACAGGTAATAACAGATACAAATTACCCAGAGGCAGAAGGAAACAAGAAAGCCAATGGCTTTGGCTAGTGAACCTCAGGGGAGAGAGCTTCCTGCTACTAATAGCTGATGCGTTTTTAGCTTCTAAAGAGAAGTCACGATACCTTCAACAGAGTGCGGATGTCGTCTTTATTGGAGTGCCCATCTACTCGAGTTACCCTGTATTCCAACCACTGCTGAACGATTGCTTTTTCTTCTGCAGTGCTCCCAAGCAAATACTCTTTGTTGGCCTGCTTCACAAGATGAGCTGCTATAGTAGTTAGTCCTGTCAGACTTGGACCATTGTTTGTTTGAAGAACTGGAATCTTAAAAAGAAAAAAAAAGTTTTTCTGATAAATTTTAAAAACAAATACCAACATGACCTTAAGTTCCAAGGAATCACTAAATCCCTCACTGTTTTTTCAAACACCCTAGGATTCTACTCTATTCTATACTAAACTATATTCAAATGAAAACCAGGAAAATAGTAAAGATGTTATTTACAATTTGAGAACACATGCTTGAAGTGAAACCGGTAGTAACACTGCCGAAGTCCATGTTTCTACATAATTCATAACTGTGCATACCCAAGAGGAAAAAATGGAAATCCTACTAATAGTGCATTAGTTTTAAGTTTACCAATACCCTATTTTAGCAGGACGAACATACTTAAATAAAGCTGACTTCTGTAATAATAAAAGGATATGGTTACAGTAACACTGACTTAATGTTGATGTAGTTAGAACCACCAAATGGGATTTGGGCTGGTTTTAGTGATATGTGATCTAATACAATTTTCAAATCATTTAGAGTGAAGTCACGTTGGCCAATATTTCATATTTAAAAAACATTCCAAAATACAATTGGAGCCACTGACAATACTCCGGGCTTCAGGTAATCATTTGAAAAATAATCCTGTTTCTGTTTCCATTATTAAAACAGCAATACAAAGGTTCAGGCTGTAAGAAATTGAGAATTAATTAAATGTTCTTGATGCACAACCAAGCAAAGCACTATGAGAAATTTAAAAGAAAATGGAAGGTATCACATGATGGGGAGACTGATCAATTACAAATAACAATATACAGTCTAAACTACCCAAACAAACAAAAAAGAGTATTTTCTTGGAAAGAGGGCTACTTTTTGCAGTCACTAAATAGTATCTTGTACCTGTAAAGTGATTTACACTTTGCAGGACACTTTCATGCTCACATCTAGGTCAACAGGACTCTCTGAAGTATACAGAGAGACTAACGTTTTACAGGTACAGATTCAAAGGTTACCTCACAAGTCAAAGGAAGTAACAAAAGGTACTCTCCGGTTTTCCACTTCTCATCTACTTCCCCTTCACTACTTAGCTCCTTGAAATTTTCACTTTTGCCTTCACACCTCTAAGATCACCAATAATATCCTTTAAAAAAATGCACTGAAAGAAAACAATAAGGAACCCTCTGGCGGTGCTGATTCTATTGTTTTATTCCTTGTTAGTTGGTTCCTTGTGTGCTTACCTACCTGTGTTCACTTTGTGGTAACTCACTGAGGTTTATTCGCTTTTCTGAAGGTGTATTATACTTAAAAAACAAAACAAAATAAAAACAGAAAAAACTTGCAATCAATGAGCATGTGGGGGGAAATGGCATTTAATTCTAAAGAGAATTATTTGTAAAAATAAATTACCTACAATCCTACATTGCTAACTCAAAAACTTCCCAGTTACCTTCTCATTACACCTTCTAAGTTGGTAATTTCATCATCATCTTACAAAGAACCAAGGTCACCCGCTTTGTCATGGCAAAATCAGGGTTTGGATAAAGCAAGACTGACTTGAAAGTCCTTTCTTTTCCCTTCAGACAGCCTAAAGCACACAAATCTTATGTAGTTGCAATTATGGGACACATACTTTTTCCACATTCATCTTAGGATGCCATGGTTTTCTAAGTAATCACCGTTGACGGCTAATAAGTAATATTATAATATGCTGATGTACCATAATTTAACGAACCATTCTCTGAAAGCTGGATCTCTGCATTGTTTTCAATTTTTTAAAAATTTCCTTAAATAATCTCTACACCCAACACGGGGCTTTAACTCATGACCCCAAGAGATCAAGAGTCGCATCCCCTACTGACTGAACCAGTCAGGTGACCCTGGATTGTTTTCAATTACATAATCTCCCCTTATCTGTGGGGACTATGTTCCAATACCCCCAGTGGATGTCTGAAACCATGGATAGTACCAAACCCTATATATGCTATGCTTTTCCTATACATAAATACCTATGATAAAGTTGAAGAAATAAATTAGGCACAGTAGTATGAGATTAACAGCAATAACTAATAATAAAGTAGAAAAATTATACCAATATACTGTAATAAAAGTTATGTGAATGTGTCGGTCTCTTTCCAACCATCCTATTCTACTGTACTCACCCTTCTTGCGATGATGCAAGATTTCAAAATGCCTATATAATCAGATGAAGTGAGGTGAACGATGCAGGCGTTGTGACATAGTGCTAGGCTACTCCTGACCTTCTGACACTATGTCAGAGGGAGGATCATCTGTTTCTGGACGCGGCTAAACATGAGTAACTGAAACCGCAGATACCAAAACCATAGATGAGGAGGAGGTACACAGATGGGTGACTCTGTATAATTGGTAATGCTGCAGAGAATATCTTATTGCTTGATGTGGAGAACAAAGGCAAAAGAAAAAAATTAAATTTTCTTACAACTTACAGCCCAATGACAAGTCCTCGAGACAGGTAGAGTGACATTCCTCTAGGAACTCAACTGCCTCCATCGATGTTAATACTTTGCTAAAGGCAAAAGGCAACCTTAGCTTAACAGCAACCCGACCCCCAGGATCCTATAAATCTTCTTTAACGTACAAAAATCCCTTTAGAAACTGCCTTTATCTCTACCCCCCCCCCCAAGATATATGTTAGCACTCATCCTCCAAGCATTTGGCTCCCTGATAATACACCCAAAGGGTCTCATGACTCAGGCTTTATTATACAGTAATAAATGATCTTTTCCTAACAATAGCTAGCCATTCAAGGTCCTGGAAACCTTGCTTCCAAATTCCTTAGAGACTTATGCTATCCTTAACCCTCTCCCAACTTGAACGTGTATAATCAGTCACTCCTCACAACCCCCGGTGCAGCTCTTTCTGCCTATGGGTCCTGTCCCTGTGCTTTAATAAAACCACCCCTTTTGCACCAAAGATGCTTCAAGAATTCTTTTTTGACCATTCGCTCCCGAACACTAACATTTTCACATCACTGCTGGCTTACTGCTGTCAGTTGTCTCCCTGCCCCACCAAAAAAAAGACCGAATCTTTTCATATATTCCCATCTCTTTCCCCAAACATATAAATAGAAACTTTCAATAGCTGCCCTCTGCTAAGACCAAAAAAAAAAGAAAGAAAGTTTTAATTAAAATAAGAAACCACACTCTGAACTCCAAAGCCGTCACAACTGCCCTCAAACTATAATTTTGGGCTTACTTTGCATTGCAGCACTTTTCATATTGGCCTACTTCTTGCCCCAAACTTCCCCCAATCTTTCATAATTTTGATCTTATAGGTTTTAACACCAGCTTTTCTGTGAAGTTTACAAATCCATTTGCACAGTCAAAATTAACTTTCTCCTCCACATTCCTCAACATCTCCTCCATTTAGGATATATTGTCTTGCCTTAAATTAATTGCCAGCGACTGTTTCTCATACTACGTAAGCTTCCTGAAGGCAAGACTTGTGTCTTGGCAATGTTCTCTAAAAAACAGAAACCAAACCAGGGAGCAGTGGGTGAAGGGAAGGAATCAGCATGAGGCCAGAGGAAAAAGCAAAAGCAGGAGGCTTTGGCTCCAATCAGTGGGCTCATCTTAGGCAAGCCCGAAGACCTTTCTAAGCTTCAGTTGAACTTATGTGTAAAAACTACACTAGGACTAGTTTTAACATAAACCAAATGAAGAACAGAAAAAGAAAGAACAAAAAATAAACGTCACATGGAAAAAAATCTCAAGGGGGCAAAATATTTTATCTATTCAAAGTAGTCTCCCTACAATCATTCTCCTTTCCTAATGCATTCCATCCACGTCAAACGATGTTTATGAATGAAACACACATGTTCTTCATCGCCCTGATAAATCTGAGTCCTTATACCTTACCAATTTCATACTGTATTAATCTTCCCCTTCATTGTCTGCACGTCTCTGAACTTGAACAATCAGAAAAACCTTCCTTGAATTCCAGATTGGACCAAGACCACTTATGTGCTCTCTCAGCCATCTCGGCTTCAAAGTAGCACTTTTCACTTATTGTAATTAAAATAGCAGCAATATTTGTCCACCGAGGTTAAAGCTTCCTGAGGAGGAAGGAGTGTGTCCGTCTTCTCAACCACCGCTGCATTCCCCAGTCCCTGCACAGTGCTACTTGGCACCCCGTTAGCTCTCTGGAATAGCTGCATGACACTGAATGAAAGGTTGTGTTACCGTAAGTGCTGTCACTGAACGCAAATACGGGGCCTCCAGATTGGTCTAAGGGCTATCTGAAGGCCCTCCTCGCTTTCCCAAAACAGGATGACAATTTCCCAGGAGAAAAATTTCAGGCCAAGCCGGAACCGGGCAGATTCCCGTCCATCCTCCAGGAGCCAGGGCCGCAGGAGGAGACCGACAGACGCCAGCCAGCCCGCCCTGCGGCGCAGACACTTGCGGAGAAGAGCCGCAACCTCCGCCACTGCCGACCAGTCCGTCTTACCTGGGCTCAGCAGGGCCCGCTCCTGTCCACCTCTTCCCATCCACGCCACCCCGTTTCTCACCTGGCGCTCGCCCTGAGCGCTGTATTTGTTCCCTTTACTCAACCCCAGGGATTTCTCCAACAGAGTCAACTCGGCAGTCGCCGCCATCTTCCGGCAGGAGATCCTGGCAGGGGAAGGACCAGGACAGCAAGGATCTTCTGCATTGGCTGGGAGGGAAGGCCCACGCCCACAAACGTCCCCAGCTATTGGCTGAACGCAAGGGGGCGTGGAAAACGAGCCTGCGCTCAGGAGGCGGGGTCAAGGTAAGGGGAGAGGCGGAAAGATGGGTGTGACACTGGTGGAGAGGTGGTGGCAAATGGCTCTGTGAGTTCTTGGAGCTCCTGAGGGCGTATTGCCATAACGGGCTTTGATGTCTGCCAACTTATAGACAGCAGGCTGTTGTCCTGGCTGGCAGAATTAACTGGTTAGCTGATTTGACATGCTAAGAGACTTTATGCATAATTGGAATTGAGATTTACCTTAGCTTGGCTTGGGAATCTGTGAATTTGAACAAATTGAATAGCAAAGAATTCACAATCTATTAGGAGTTTCTAACAGGGTGTTATTCATGGGAATTTTTTATCGTATTGGAAAAACAAATTTTTCTACATTCAATCTGCAGCTCAATAGTAGCAGTAGCATTAAAATTTAAAAATTATTTATAGAGCACTGGGTAGGTTAGATACCATCAAGCAATTCCTGTGCCCCACGAAAATCGGCCATTAATAGTTTTAATGATCTTTATTTGCAATACCACAAAGATAAAGTAGTGATGTAAATTATGTAGTTTTTGTCATTTAAATAAGCAATGCACGTAACATTTTCCCTCTGAGCTGTTACATGCTTACATCTTTAAAGTAGAAAATGGGGGGCGCCTGGGTGGCGCAGTCGTTAAGCGTCTGCCTTCGGCTCAGGGCGTGATCCCGGCGTTATGGGATGGAGCCCCACATCAGGCTCCTCCGCTATGAGCCTGCTTCTTCCTCTCCCACTCCCCCTGCTTGTGTTCCCTCTCTCGCTGGCTGTCTCTATCTCTGTCGAATAAATAAATAAAATCTTAAAAAAAAAAAAAATAAAGTAGAAAATGGGTAGTGTGTGTTGAAGCCTGGACTACTTCTAGAAGATTTCTGGAAAAAATGCTTTCCACATTAAAAAGTAAATAAACAAAATGTGTATTAGTCTTAGAGAAATGGAAAAGAAGTACTACAAGGTAGTTGACCACTAATTCAGAAATATGGAAGTTTCATAGGGAAATACTGTCCCTTCCTTACTCCCAAATAATGAGTTAACACTGGCGCAGAATTAAATGTAAGGAAAAGGAAATTTGGCCAAATCAACATAAACAAAATACAAAGGAAATTCCAGTGTAAGTGGATTGTTGCACATTGATATTCTATTTTCCATATACAGAGACTTGAATCACTATTTCATTGGCCTTCAAAAAGGCCAGTTCTCTGAGAAAACTCACCTATCTATTTTCAGTGTTTAGGTTCAGTTTCTGCTTATAATAAAACATTTTTAAAAATTCCATAGTTCTGTAATTCCAGTGGATGGTATATTTAAAATAAGACTTGACCTGAACTGTGATTTGAGTTCCAGGATAAAAAAAATAACTGGATGGACGTTCCCCTAAATGATAGAAGTGATAGTTTGGGGGAGTAAGATTGGATAAATGGATAGAATATCACCTTCTAACTTATGCAGTTTAAATTATTGCAGATAGATTTTGTAATTAAAAAGAAAATTTGTCTTAATGTAGATAGAAGCTTCTTCCCTTCAAGCCCTGAAGTTTTTTAATACTGAATTTCTTTTTATTTTCTGGTATTCCTACTTTTGTTGTGGATGTTCACAAATGAGGGGGGAGAAAATTGGTTAGCCACTGCAGTGCTTCTGAAGTGAAAGGGAAGGGAAGTGGTGCCACATAAAAGAGGCAAATTTATGGGGTTCCTGGGTGGCTCAGTCGTTAAGCGTCTGCCTTCCACTCAGGTCATGATCCCAGGCAGGGTCCTGGGATCTGATCGAGCCCCACATTGGACTCCCTGCTCAGCGGGACGCCTGCTTCTCCCTCTCCCACTCCTCTTGCTTGTGTTCCCTCTCTGTCTCTCTCTCTGTGTCAAATAAATAAAATAAAATCTTAAAAAAAAAGAGAGAGACAAATTTAAACTGGAGTCCAGGAAACAGAGTTTCTATATTCTATTCAGCACTAACTGGTTGTGTCACTGTAGGCAGGCAATTAGCCCTTAAGACTCAGTTTTCCCAAATATAACCCCACTGGGCTTGGATTCTATCTGGTTCCTTTTGGTGTTGACATTATATCTTCCAGTGTTTAAGATGAGCACACATATTTCATTTTTTGCCTTAAAGTGAACATGCATTTTTGTATACTTTTGCCTTAAAGTGAATATGTGTTTTTGTACAACTAATGTAATTTTGTAATTGTAATTTTGAAATGTAACTGCACCACTGAAGTAATCTTGTATGGTTGGCTGGAAAGCCTTTTGTTGTGGCCAATTGTGATATATAAATACCATGACTTGCTTGTTTTATTTTATTTATTTATTTTTTAAAGATTTTATTTATTTATTTGACAGAGAGAGACAGCCAGCGAGAGAAGGAACACAGGCAGGGGGAGTGGGAGAGGAAGAAGCAGGCTCCCAGAGGAGGAGTGTTATTTTATACGATAAAAATCCCCTGTGAATAACACCCTTTTTTTTTTTTTAAGAGAAAGAGCATGCATGCATGCACGTGCGCATGCCTGTGTAAGCAGGGGGTGGGAGCAGAGGGAGAGGGAGAGAGGGAATCCCAAGCAGGCTTCATGATGAGCCCAAAGCTCCATGCAGGATTTGATCTCATGACCCTGAGATCATGACCTGAGCAGAAATCAGGAGTCAGATACTTAACCAACTGAGCCACCCAGGCGCCCCCCAGTATAGTTTTTTCTTTTTTTTAAAGGACCCAGCATTTTGATTTTGCAGTGGGCCCCATGACTTATATAGTCAGTCATGCATGTAAAGCTTGTTACCTTTGCTTTTGAGTTTAATAGACTAAGAAGATTCCAAGAAGCATTTGAGGTTTGGACATTCCGTATCCAGTGCTCGAATATATCTTTAATAAATGCAGATCTGTTTCAGAAACTTCAACATGATCTAGCATGGCTGCCTGTGTACCCTCCTTATTTGCTTCCTCGGGGAACCCAGAGGGAAACTAATCCTTGCTGAGCACTATTGTGTGTGTTCAGTGTGTTAGCATAATTTATATCATTTAATCTCTACAACAATAATAGGAGATATGTGACCCTCCAGGTATGATTCGAGTCAGGACATTTGGATGCAAACAACAGTATCTACTCTGATTAATTTAAGAAGAGGCAGGGAATACAGGAAAGGATTTTAGGAAGTTCACAATAATGTTAGGCTGGAGGCTAGAGAAATAATCTCAAACCTAGGGTTCCAAAACCAAGTTGGAAAATTGGCCTGTTAGCAAACTTCTACCACTTATGTCATGGCTACAAAGTACAAACACCAGAAATTAGATGTTACTGCAGCTACTACTGCTACCAGTGCCAATGCCACTTCTGCCTCAGGAACGTGACCTTCAAATCATTGGGAAACTTATCTTTCATCATTACCTGTGGAAGCTGGATGCCTGGGCTACCGGCTTTTCCCCCAGAAGCAGCATTTCTGATTGGCAGAACTTAGTCACTTGCTTGTGTCCAGGCTGTAAATTAATCCTGGAAATTGAATTTTGACTTCCATATTCAAGGGGAATTGATTATATCTTTATCTCTAGTACCATGACTAAATGATCAAATTAACGGAGGTGGTCATTATACAATGCTTATCCGCTCTGCATTGTAGGAACAATACAACTGTAAAAATGTATAATTATCAAAAACTAGAACTATTTGTATAACTATCAAAAGTGGGGAAATAAGATGAAGAACATATGGAAATGAAACTAGCTTGCTGATTGCCCTCTTGGTGTTGATTAGAAGAAAAAAGCTGTTATTTCACATTAGGTGCTGAAGGAGCAGGAGGGAAGGAGAAAGAAAAGATTTCTAGCAAATTCCAATATTGTTTATAATAGGTAAGCGATAGGCAGTATTCCAAAGGGAGGATTTGGTTATTATGTAAAGGTATTATTCTAAAGGTAACCTTAGAGCAAAAACATAAACTTTCCTAAACACCAAAAGAAAGAGAGAATGCAAGCAAATAAACCAGACCATGTATGTGGATGACTGTATGTCTGCCTGTACCCATATGACAGAACTGAGGCCAAGTGTATGGATTATATTAATAAATATGTAGGTTTAATTCATCTATAAAAGAAAATTACTTTTTTTAAGATTTCATTTATTTATTAGAGGAGAGAATGTGTGCATGAGCAAGGAGGGGAGACAGAGGGAAAGGAAGAAGCAGATTCCCTGCTGAGGAATCTGACCCCTGACACAGGGCTCTATCCCAGGATCCTGAGATCATAACCTGAGCCAAAGACAGACATGTAACTGACCGAGCCACCCAGGTGCCCCAAAAAGGATTTTAGAATTTGCTAACAAAGCAAAATTCACATTATGTTGTTTATAAGAGCACACCCAGAACAGCACAAAGGGCACTTTATAATGCTAAAGGCTACAAGATGGGATAAAGATAAAATAGTGATTAATGTTATATGCCCAAAAACATGACAAAGTTTTCGCCCAAGCAGATACGACAGGAGATGGCGGGAGAAGTAGAAACTCAGGAATAATAGGAGCCTTTAGTGTATCTCTCTCAATCTGAGACAGAGCAAGTGGGAAAAAAAAAAATCAGAAAGAATATAGAAAATCCAGAAAGATAAGCAGTAATATAGAACATATACATATGTGCAAATCTCTGAAACCTGATAAATAAAGGAAACAGCTTATATATTAGTTTTCCTATGGCTGCTGTGACAAATTCCTACCATCTTGGTGGATTAAAGCAACAGAAATTCATTTTGTCACATTCTGGATGCTAGAAGTCCAAAATTAGTTTCATTGCACCAAAATCAAGGTGTTGGCAGGCGGCGTCATTCCAATCAAGGTCAGCATCTTCGGATTTCTTTCTGTTCCATCTTCACACACCCTTCTCCCTTGTATTTGTCAAGTCTCCCTCTGTCCCTCTCTCATAAAGACATTTGTTGTTTCTTAGAGGGCCCAATGGGATAATCCAGGATAATTTCCCCATCTGTAAATCCTTAATTTAATCATATCTGCAAAGACCCTTTTTCATATTCCTTTACAGAGTAATATATTTCCAGGTTCTAGGGATAGAACCTGATATATCTGGAGGTCATCGTCAGCCTCCTATACTTTCATTTTGAGTGCACATGAATATTCATGAAAATTGATTGCATCTTAAATCACAAAAAATACATAAATTTGAAAAGTAATAAATTCTAAAGAATGAAAGTAATGAAAACATGATTTTTTGACCACAATGCAGTAGAATCAGAAACTAATAAAAAAAATTTAAAAAGACTTCTTTTAGAAATGTAAAAACATTTTAATAAGCAACTCTTGGGTCAATGAGAAAACACAGGGTGAAATAGCAGAATCCTATGGATCTATGAATGCAGTTATGGAGGAAAATTTATACTATGAAATATTTACATGAATAAAAATGAAAAATAAATTAAAATAAAATTGAAATATAAATAATTTAAAAATAAGCCAGAAGAAAGCACCAGGAAAGAAGTGATAAATATAAAAGAAATGTGTAAGGAAACAACAATAGCAACAAAAGAGAAACAATAACAACAAAAGAAAACAACAACAAAAGAAAGCAACAATAACAACAAAACTTATGAATAAATTGAAATTGCAAAAGTTGAAAAATTCACAAAATTAACAAACCAATAGCTAGTATGTATTGAAAAATATAAAAAGAAGAAAGCATAAATATACAACATTAAAAGTGACAAGGGCAGTAACCATACAGAGAATTTTAAAAATCATAAGAGATTTATTTTGTATAAGTCTCTGCAAATAAATATAAACTTAGATGAAGTTTCCTAGAAAATTATTTGAATTATTTTCTAGAAAAATGCAATGTAATAAAAGTGACACCAGTGAGAAAGATATCCTAAAGATTCCATAGTAATTACTATGGAAGGAGTAGAGGAAGTAGTAAAAGAGCTGCCTTGCAAAAAAGTATCAGTTCCAGATGTGTTCACAGTGGGATTCTACCAAAGTTAAAGATCAGATCATCTCATTGCTGGTTAAACTACGCCAGAGCAAAGAAGAAAAACTTGGACATTTATTTTACGAAGAGACTAAAGCATTGATCCCTAAACTTGTCAACGATATCTCTAAACAGGAAAACTACAGAACAATCTCAGTTATAAATATTCATGTAAAAATCATAAATAAAATATTAGCAAATAGAATCCAATTACATATAAAAAATACATCATAAATATGTGGAATTCATTCCAAATATGCCAGAGTGGCCCAGCATTAGGAAATCTGTTAATATAATGCATCATGTTAATATGACTAAGGAGAAAAATCATATACTCATCACTATAGACTCAGAAAAGTCTTTTTTTTTTTTTAAAGATTTTATTTATTTATTCGACAGAGATAGAGACAGCCAGCGAGAGAGGGAACACAAGCAGGGGGAGTGGGAGAGGAAGAAGCAGGTTCCTAGCAGAGGAGCCTGATGTGGGGCTCGATCCCAGAATGCCGGGATCACGCCCTGAGCCGAAGGCAGACGCTTAACCGCTGTGCCACCCAGGCGCCCCCAGAAAAGTCATTTGACATTATTCAATACTCATTCACATTAAGAACACTCAATAAAATAGGAATTAATATATACGTGTATGTGAGTGTGTGTGTGCATGCACATGTGTGTGCCAAAATCCCAAGGGTAGAGTTTACTTTTTATTTGATGGGAAAACATTAGAAGTTTTCTTGTTGAAGTCAGGAAAAAAGCAAGAGACCTCACCATCTCCACTTTTTCATAACCTTGTATGAGAGAGTTTTAGCCAATGCTCTTAGATAAGAAAAAGGAATTAGAGGCATTCAAATGGAAATGAGAGGTCAAACTCTGTAGAGAATTTGATTTTATATCTGGAAAACTCAAGATAATCAATGGAGAAACTACAAATAATAAGAGAATTTATCAAAGCAGCAGATTAGAATAGCAACATAAAAATCAATAGTTAGAACTTAAAGAGAAGATCCCATTTATATTAAATATTAAAAAATGGAGGTATAAAAGGTCATATGACTAGCAATATAAAAACACAAAGCTGCAAAAGTACAGTTGAACAAATGGACAGACATGCCATATTAATTTATAAATTCCTAAATTCTAATAAAAAATAACAGGTAGTTGTGTGTGTGTTTTTTTTTTTTTAATATGGAACTGGATAAGTAAAGAGTTCATTAGGAAGAATAGACAAGCAAGAAAGAACATAAAAATTCTGTGGGTGAAAAAAGAGCAATGGAGGGTGGGAGCTGGGAGAGCCCTTTAAAACTTTATTATAAATCCTTTATAATCAAAACAAGGTGGTATTGACATTTGGAGAGACAGATCAATGGAAAATCCAGATATAGACCCAGTTATATTTGTTAATATGCAATAAAAGCAACATCTCAAATCAGTGGGGGAAAGATGGACTTTTTAATAAATGATGTTCAATAGGTCCCACCACACACACACAGATGGATTCCAAATATATTAGAGATTTAAATGTATAAAATAAAAGGTTATGAGTACCAAAAGAAAACATGGGTAATTTGTCCTTACACTATGTTCTCATAATAACAAAAAATGTACTTATAATAAGGGGAATGAAAATCATAACCGCATTGATACCATTTCTTGTCTACCATATTTGCGATAATCCAAAGTGGTGAGAACACACTCTATGGTAGGCTATATGAAGAAATGGGAACTCATACATTTCAGGTTACAGCATGATGATATAATCCCCATGTGGGGAATTGGGTGGTGTCTAGCAAAATTACAAATATGTTTAGCCTTTGGCCCAGAAATTCCACCTCTAGGATTGATTCCATAGGATACTGACAAAAACATGGCAACAAAAAGATACGTGTGTATAAGGCTATTGAATGCCATCCTCTTTATGATAACAAAAATTATAAACACCCAAATGTCCTTAAATAGGGGATAGGTTGAAGAAGTAGGGTACAGAGTACTATGTAGCTCCCAAAAGGAATAAAGACCATCTTTATATAATGGTACAGAATGATCTCCAGAATATATGGTTAAGTGAAAAAAGCAAGGTGGAGAAAGTGTTAATAGCATGCTACCATTCATCTAATGAAGGATTATACTCTCTAACTCTATCCATGTCATTGCAAATGGCAAGAGTTCATTCTTTTTGAAGGCTGAGTAGTATTCCTCTGTGTATATGTGTGTGTGTGTGTGTGTACACACATATATACCACATCTTCTTTAGCTATTCATCAGTTGATGGGCATATGGGCTCTTTCCACAATTTAGCTATTGTTGAAATGCTGCTATAAACATTGGGGTCTGTATGCCCCTTTGAACAAATATTTTTGTATCCTTTGGGTAAATACCTAGTAGTGCAATTGCTGAATTGTAGAGTAGTTCTATTTTTAACTTTTTGAGGAAACTTCATACTGTTTTCCATAGTGGCTGTGCCAGTTTGCATTCCCACCAACAGTGTAAGAGGGTTCCTCTTTTTCCGTATCCTTGCCAATACCTGCTATTTCTTGTGTTGTTAATCTTAATCATCCTGACAGGTGTGAGATGGTATCTCATCATGGTTTTGATTTGTATTTTCCTGATGCTGAGTGATGTTGGGCATTTTTTCATATGTCTATTAGCCATCTGAATATCTTCTTTGAATAAATGTCTATTCATGTCTTCTCATTTCTTAAATGGATTATTTGTTTTATGGGGTGTTGAGTTTGATAAATTCTTTATAGATTTTGGATACTAACCCTTTACTAGTTATGTGATTTGCAAATAACTTCTCCCGTTCTGTAGGCTGCCTTTTAAGTTTCGTTGATTGTTTCCTTCACTGTGCAGAAGCTTTTTATCTTGATGAAGTCCCAGTAGTTCATTTTTGCTTTCCTTCCCTTGCCTCTGGAAATGTGTCTAGCAAGAAGTTGCTATGGCCGAGGTCAAAGACGTTGCTGCCTGTGTTCCCCTAGGGATTTTGATGGTTTTCTGTCTCACATTTAGGTCTTTCATCCTTATTGAATTTATTTTTGTGTACAATGTAAGAAAGTGGTCCAGTTTCATTCTTCTGCATGTGGCTGTCCAGTTTTCCCAGCACCATTTGTAGAAGACTGTCTTTTTTCCACTGGATATTATTTCCTGCTTTATTGAATGTTAGTTGACCACAGAGTTGTGGGTCCATTTCTGGGTTCTCTATTCTGTTCCATTGATCTATGTGTCTGTTCTTGTGCCAGTACCATACTGTCTTGATGACTACAGCTTTGTGATATAGCTTGAAGTTTGAAATTGTGAAGCCTCCAGCTTTGCTTTGCTTTTCCAGGATTGTTTTGGCTATTCAGGGTCTTTTGTGGATCCATACAAATTTTAGGATTGTGTGTTCTACCTCTGTGAAAAATGCTGGTGGTATTTTGATAGGGATTGCATCAAAGTGCAGATTGCTTTGGGTAGTATAGACATTTCAACAATATTTGTTCCTCCAACCTATGAGCACGGAATGTTTTTCCATTTCTTCGTGTCATCCTCAATTTCTTTCATAAGTATTCTATAGTTTTCAGAGTACAGATCTTTTACCTCTTTGGTTGGGTTTATTCCTAGGTATCTTATGGTTTTCAGTGCAATTGTAAATGAAATAGATTCTTTGATTTCTCTCTCTGCCTCTTCATTATTGGTATATAGAAATGCAACAGATTTCTGAATGTTGATTTTATATCCTGTGACTTTGCTGAATTCGTGTATGAGTTCTGGCACTTTTTTGGTGGAGTCTTTTGTATTTTCTTTCTTTCTTTTTTTTTTTTTAAAGATTTTATTTATTTATTTGACAGGGAGAGACAGCCAGCGAGAGAGGGAACACAAGCAGGGGGAGTGGGAGAGGAAGAAGCAGGCTCCCAGCAGAGGAGCCTGATGTGGGACTTGATCCCATAACGCTGGGATCACGTCCTGAGCCGAAGGCAGACGCTTAACGACTGAGCCACCCAGGCGCCCCAGTTTTCTACATGGAGTATCATGTTGCCTGTGAATAATGAAAATATGACTTTTTCCTTGCCAATTTGAATGCATTTTATTTCTTTTCATTGTCTGATTGCTGAGGCTAGGACTTCTAGGACTATGTTAAATAACAATGGTGAGAGTGGACATTGCTGTTGTGCTCCTGACTTTAGAGGAAAAGCTCTCAGTTTTTCCCCATTGAGGATGATATGAACTGTGGATCTTTTGTACGTGGCCTTTATGGTATGGAAGTATGTTCCGAGTATCCCTACCTTGTTGAGGGTTTTTATCAAGAATGGATGCTGTATTCTGTCAAATGCTTTTTCTGCGTTTATTAAGGAATGCATTTCTGCATTACAGTTCTTATCCTTTCTTTTATTAATGTGGTGAATCACATTGATTGAATTGCAAATATTGAACCACCCCTGCAGCCCAGGGATAAATCCCACTTAATGGTGGTGAATAATTCTTTTAATGTACTGTTGGATTTGATTTGGTAGTATCTTGTTGAGATTTTTGCGTCCATGTTCATCAGGGATATTGACTTGTAATTCTCCTTTCTAGTGGGGTCTTTGTCTGGTTTTGGAATCAAGGTCATGATGGCCTTGTAGAATGAGTTGGGAAGTTTCTCTTCCATTTCTATTATTTGAAACAGTTTGAGAAGAAAAGGTATTGAGTCTTCTTTAAATGTCTGGTAGGATTTGCCTGGGAAGACGTCTGGCCCTGGACTTCTGTTCATTGGGAGATTTTTGATTACTGTTTCTATTTCTTTGCTGGTTATGGGTCTATTCAAATTTTCTATTTCTCCCTGTTTCAGTTTTGGTAGTTTGTATATTTCTAGGAATTTATACATTTCTTCCAGATTGCCCAATTTATTGGCGTATAATTTTTCATAATATTCTCTTATAATTGTTCGTATTTCTCTGGTGTTGGTTGTTATCACTTCTCTTTCATTCATGATTTTATTTACCTGGGTTATTTCTCTTTTCTTTTTGATAAGTCTGGCTAGGGGTTAATCAATTTCATTAATTCTTTCAGAGAACTGGCTCTTAGTTTCATTGATCTATTCTTCTGGGCTTTTTTGTTTGTTTGTTTGTTTCTCTATCATTTATTTCTGCTCTAATCTTTATTATTTCCCCTCTAATGCAGGCTTTAGGCTATATTAGCTCCTTTTCTAGCTCCTTTAGGTATAAGGTTAGGTTGTGTATTTGAGATTGTTCTTGCTTCTTGAGATAGGCCTGTCTTGCTATATACTTCCCTTTTATGACTGCCCTTCTGCGTCCCAAAGGTTTTGGATCATCATGGTTTCATTGTAATTTGTTTCCATGTATTTTTTAATTTCTTCTTTAATTTAATTTAATTTCCTGTTTGAACCGTTCCTTCTTTTGTAGGATATTCTTTTACCTCCATGTATTTGTGGTCTTTCCAATTTTTTTCTTGTGGTTGACTTCAAGTTTCAAAGCAGTGTGGTCTGAAAATATGCAAGGAATAATCCCAGTCTTTTGATACTGGTTGAGACCTGATTTGTAACCCAGTATGTAATCTATTCTGGAGAATGTCCCATGTGCACTCAAAAAGAATGTATATTTTCTTGCTTTAGGATGAAATGTTATGAATATATCTGTTAAGTCCATTTGGTCCTGTGTGTCATTCAAAGCCATTGTTTCCTTGTTGACTTTATGCTTAGATGATCTGTTCATTGCTGTAAGAGGGTGTTAAAGTCCTCTACTAGTATTGTATTATTGCCAATGAGTTCCCTTATGTTTGTTATTAATTGTTTTATATATTTGGGTGCTCCCAAGTTGGGGGCATAAATATTTACAATTATTAGATCTTCTTGTTGGATAGACCCCTTTGTTACAATATAGTGCCCTACTTCATCTCTTGTTATAGTCTTGGGTTTAAAATTTAGTTTGTCTGATATAAGCTGGCTGATATAAGCTGGCTACTCCAGCTTTCTTTTGACATCCACTGGCATGATAGATGGTTCTCCATTCCCTCACTTTCAATCCGAAGGTGGTCTTAGGTCTAAAATGAGTTTCTTGTAGGCAGCATATATATTGGTCTTGTTTTTTATCCATTCTGATATCCTGTGTCTTTTTATGGGAGCATTTAGTTCATTTACATTCAGAGTAATTATTGATAGATAAGAATTTAGTGCCATTGTATTACCTGTAAAGTCACTGTTTCTGGAGATTTTCTGTGTTCCTTTCTAGTCTTTGTTGCTTTTGGTCTTCTTTTCCCACTCAAAGGGTCCCCTTTAATAATTCTTGCAGGGCTGGTTTAGTGTTCATGAACTCCTTTGGTTTTTGTTTGTCTAGGAAACTCTTTATCTCTCCTATTCTGAATGACAGCCTTGTTGGATAAAGTGTTCTTGGCTTCATATTTCCCCCCCATTCTGCACATTGAATATATCATGCCACTTCTTTCTGGCCTGCCCAGTTTCTGTTGATATGTCTGCAGCTGTCTTATGGGTCTTCCCTTGTAAGATAGGGATTTATTTTCCCTTGCTGCTCTCAGGATGTTTTCCTTATCTCTGTATTATGCAAATATTGTGATAATATGTCTTGGTGTTGGTTGGCTTTTGTTGATTTTGATCTGTGCCTCCTGGATTTGGATGTCTGTTTCTTTCCCCAGATTAGGGAAATTTTCAGCTATAATTTGCTCAAATAAACCTTCTGCCCCATTTTCCTCTCTTTTTCTGGGACTCCTATGATATGAACGTCATTACACTTTACGCAGTTGCTGAGTTCCCTAAGTCTATATTCGTGTACCAATATTTTTCTTTCCCTCTCCTTTTCAGCTTCATTATTTTCCATAATTTTATTTTCTATATCACTTATTTGTGCCTCTGCTTCTTCCATCCTTGTAGTCATTGCATCTAGTCAGTTTTACATCTCAGTTATAGCATTTTTTTATTTTGACATGACTCGTTTTTAGTTCTTTAATCTCTGCAGTTAGGGTCTTTCTGGTTTCTTCAATGCTTTTCTCAAGCCCAGATATTGTCCTTACCATTGTTGTTTTAAATTCTGGTACAGGCATATTGCTTATATCTGTTTTGATTCACTCCCTGGCCATGACCTCTTCTTGTTCTTTCCTTTGGGTTGGATGAATTCCTCTGTCTTGGCATTTTGCTTAGGTCTCTGGCTCTTGTGTGTTAGGAAAGCCTATGCCTGGTCTATTTTCTCTAGAGCTGAAGCTTTGCAGCACTCTGATCAGTAGACCTGGTGTGTGTATGTGTGTGTGGGAGGGTTGTGCTAGTCTTTTGGGGGAGGGGTCTGCTGCAGCTCTGGCTCTCAATCATACTTGCTCTAGTAAAAATCACCTCCAGAGTGTAGGGGGGTGGGGCTTGGTGCAAGCAGCTCAAGCCTCCCCAGTGGGTGCTGTGCCGCTTGTTGAAGTCCATCCATGGTGATGGGAGGGGTGAAAATGGCATGGGCCTGCTCTCTTCCCTGGAGAGGGAAGTTTGTGCCTGCCGCTGTTTAGGAAGCCCTCACAGAAGAGTGAACAGTCTCCCCTCTTGTATCCCAGGCTTCCGTCAGATTCCTGTTTTCAACCTGTGTGTGTCCAAGCCCTCTGCCCACCTGGTGGCACAGTGCTCCTGTGTTTTATCTCAGACATGTAGCTGGGTTTCAAAACTCCATATTTTAGGGACCTGGCACAGGGTGGATCTGCGTTGATCCTCTGGGGGAGGGTCTCACCATGCTATGGCTGGTGCTGGTTTGTCCCAGAAAAGCAGTCACATGACCGTAGAGGGGCTCAGAGTTTATGGTAAAGTGCAGCCAAAAGCTGCCTTCCAGGTTAGCTCTCCTCAGCAGGTGCCTCTGCTGCTATGCTGGTGTATGAAGCAGCTCAGTTATGCCTGCTGGGTCTTTTGTCCGGTGAGAGGCAGTGCCACCTCTCCCAAATGCATGCCAAGAAGGGGAAATGTCTCTCCCAGTTCAAGCCAGGGAATCCTCAGACCAGGCTGTCCACTCGCAGGCCTCTGCCCTCCTCCACAGAAGCACCACTACTCCCACCAGGGTCTACCCTGGCAGTAGCATGGATTTCTAAAACTTCAGACTTTGAGCTCTGTTGCTTGTAAAATTTTGTGATAATCAGCCCCTCTCATTTTCCCAGTCGATGATTTTGGGGGAGTGTTTTTCTTGTGCAATCCCCCCAAATGCTGCTTTCTTTCTCTCTTTCTCTTCTGTCTGTGATCAGGGTTCCCTCCCCACCACAGCACCTGCAATTCTTTCCCCCCCCAATTCACCTCTTCACACATCTTACCTTCCACGGTGTGGCCTCTTTTGTCCCTCTTGTTATGCAGTTTGTTCTTTTAGTCCCCAGACTGATTTCCTGAGTGTTCAGAATGATTTGATATTTATCTAGCTGTGTTCAAGTGACAAGGAAAACATAGGGTCCCTCTACTACTCTGCCATCTTAACTCCTTACTTGCAATGTATGGATATTTTCTTAAGCCTAATTCTAGCAAAAAACTGTTAAATTAAAAGAAAAAGTTGGGTGGTTAGCCATGACAGTGGTGGATGTCTACTACAGTCCATTTTGTATACCAGGGATATTAAATTACTTGCCCAAATTCACATAGCTAATAAACACATGCATGAATCACCTAGAGTTTAAGAAAATGCAAATGTCATGCCATACTTCAGGAGATTCTGATTTGTTCTGTCTGGGTTGGGACCAGGTATTGGTATTGAAAGAAAACAAAATGAAAAACAAACCCCAGGTGATTTTTTAAAAAGATTTTATTTATTTATTTTGAGAGATGGAGAGAGAGAGAGAGAGTGAGAGAGAGCACTTGAGCAGGGAGAGGGGCAAAGGGAGAGGGAGAGAGAGAACCTCAAGCAGACTCCACACTGAGCACAGAGCCCAACTCGGGGCTCGACCCCACAACGGTGAGATCATGACCTGAACCGAAGTCAAGAGTCAGACACAACCAACCGAGCCATCCAGGTGCCCCTAAGTCCAGGTGATTTTAATGTGCAACGGGGGTTGAGACTCCCTTTAATAGAGGATCTGAGGTTTCAACTCAGCTTTCTTTTTTTTTTTCTATTTAAAAGATTGTATTTATTTATTTGAGAGAGAGAACTAGAACTGCCATGGTGGAGGGACAGAGGAAGAGGGAGAAGCAGACTCTGTGTAAGCAGGGAGCCTGAAGTGGGGCTTGATTCCAGGACCCTGGAATCATGACTTGAGCAGAAGACAGACATTCAACCGACTGAGCAACCCAGGCGCCCTCAACTCACCTTTCTGTTCTCAAGCCCACAGAGTTCTAACTTCCTGCTATCTCCTTTCGCTGTGATTATGGTGAGCTGATGCATGCTCTTCACTCAATGCTAGGATAAGAAAGAGGAGAAAAGTATTTTATTTAAAATCTATGAATTTATTTTAGATAATTAACATATTTGATTGGAGATATCACTGTCGGGACAGTCTTACAATAAAAATAACTTGAGAATTTGATTTTGTCATATGGAACACTTCTCTAATCTGCTGTTTTAAATCCACAGTACCTTAGGATACAAATTGAACGTCAAATGAAATTAATTTGGCAAGTGGAACATGAACTGGCTGAGTTTTCTTTTTGGAGCAGACCTGACAACTTACGGTATGTCATATTGGCATCTGTTAAAATGAGCTGCATGTGCCAGAAACTGTTACTGTATCAGATTGCTCTTAGCAGTGCCTATCAGACAATTTTCAGTTTTAGAAGAGCGTAATGTTCTATTTCAGAACATGTTGGAGTTTTGAGCCCATGTTTAAGTGACATAAACTGTGAGGTAAATAGGTGATCTATGTTCCACATGTGGTGGTTTCTCTTTGCCACAGAGACCTCTCACATCTACAGATGTCGCCTGTGTTTGTTAAGCCATTACTATGTTCCAGGCACTGAACCAAACACTAGGGACACATTGGTGAGCACCTGCCCCCCCCCCCCCGCCGCAAGCTTAGGTCATCTTGAAGGAAGAGACTGGAAAACAGATAATTGCAACCCTATGGTAGATAATGATTGGGATGTAGAGAGAATGGCAAGAACACACAGAGGGACACTTAACGTGGAACTGGGGGAGGTCAGGGAAGTTTCCAGGAGGTCCTGGTACCCAAACCAAGATTTGAAGGATGAACGGGTTGGTTGGGAGAGAGGTAGAGTGGCATGGTTTTGGGGGGAGTTCTGGGTGGTAGTAATTGCATGTGCAAAGGCTGTATTATGTGAGGAGAACATGATTCTTTGTAGGAACTGCCCAGTATGAGTACTGAGAAGGGAGGCTGGATAGGTAAGAGATGCTGGATCAGAAGGGCCTTGTAACTGGGGCACCTGGGTGGCTCAGCCGTTAAGCGTCTGCCTTCAGCTATGGTCATGATCCCAGGGTCCTGGGATCGAGCCCTGCATTGGGCTCCCTGCTCAGCAGGAAGCCTGCTTCTCCCTCTTCCACTCCCCTTGCTTGTGTTCCCTCTCTTGTTATCTCTCTGTCAAATAAATAAATAAAATCTTAAAAAAAAAGAAGGGCCTTGTAAGCTGCGTTCAGAAGTCTTTTTTTTTTTAAGATTTTATTTATTTATTTGACAGAGAGAAAGTGCACAAGCAGGGGGAGTGGCAGGCAGAGGGGGAGGGAGAGGCAGGCTCCCTACTGAGCAAGGAGCCTGATGCGGGACTCAGTCCTAAGACCCTGGGATCATGACCTGAGCTGAAGGCAGACACTTAATTGACTGAGCAACCCAGGCACCCCAGAAGTCTTTACTCTAAAGTCTCTTAGGTGCCTCAAACTCAGCATGTCTTAACTGAACTCACTGTACTTTTCCTGCCCTTTCCCCAGGGCTACCCCTTCTCTCCTATCTCTGTCTCACTAAATGACATGAAAACATTTGTCCAAGTCGGAAGTCCAGGTGCCATCCCTGACTCTTACCTCTCCTTCTTGTTCCAATGTGGGCAACAGAGGGTGGATTCAAGGCCCAAGACAATCTTTCTTCTCCTGCCTCCCCAGCACAGGCACACTGGTTAAGAGGGTCTACACTGGATATGTGTTTGGGCCCAGGTTGCCTCTGGTGCCATGAATCCTGCTCTTTGCGTCTGCTGTTCCCCATTGTCTTTGCTTATGCTTTATCATGAGCACCGTCATCAGCCATTTGAAATTTTTCAGCTACCTAGAGTAGCTCCTACCTACCTGGGGAGCTTTTTTCCTGCCTGGGGTCCCATTATCCATTTTGTCCTCTTCCCTTCTGTCCTCCATCCTACAGCTCTAGACATCTATCTAAACTACCGGTCTATTTTGCCAGCCCCCTGCTAAGGACGGAGAATTTAGTCCAGACTCCTTGGCCCAGCTACTAAGGTCCTGACCACCATTGACTTCTTCAGACTCACCTTTTGACGCTTGCTGCCTGATGTTGTCTTCCCCAGCACTGCCTGTCCCTGTGCCCTCTTGCCTTTGGGCCTTTGCATCTGTGGTTGTCCCCACCAGGAATGCTCACACCCTTCCACTTTTGCCCTCATGTAGGGCTGGGGCTCTGAGCTCTCACAGCAGCCTTGGGAATGCTCCCTCCACAAGAAGTACCCCGCTGCACTGAAACCACTTTCTTGTCTCTCTGTCTGCCACCAGGAAACTTTCCAAGGGCATAGACTGTCCTGTTTGTTGCTGAGTCATCAACACCTGACACAAGGCTCAGGACAGAAGTGGGGACTCTGATAAATTCATTTGTTGAATAAAAAAAAATGGAGGTGCAAAGATACAGAATGATGTGGAAAGCTAGGCCGATGGGTCAAAATGATTAACATGTAAATTGTGAGGATATGGTAGAGTTCTGCCTTTAAGTAAGTGTTAAAAACCCAAAAGCAAGAGATCTGTATGTGATCAGTAGGCCAGTGAAAATAAAGATGATTCAGAAAACTACAAATTGGAAGTTTGCAAACAGTTTCCTCAAGGAAAAATCATTTCCTTCAGTGACCTCCAATCACTGATTTACTGATCACCTGAACCACCTTTTTTTAAAAAAAAATTTATTTATTCATTTGACAGAGAGAGACAGCGAGAGAGAGGAAACACCAGCAGGGGGAGTGGGAGACGGAGAAGCAGGCTTCCTGCTGAGCAGGGAGCCCGATGTGGGGCTCGATCCCAGGACCCTGGGATCAGGACCTGAGCTGAAGGCAGACGCTTAATGACGGAGCCACCCAGGCACCCCACCCGAACCACCTTCTTTGAGCTCAGGAAGTGGCCATTTATCATCTCATCAGCACCATCTCACTGTCATCCTCGTCATTGAACTCTCAGACATTTGTCACTCACTGTTGCGGCCCAGACACCACGCTAAGCTCTTTACTCATATTAACTGTGGATCCTCATAACAACCTTTGAAGCAAATACTATTATGAACCCCATTTTACAGATGAGAACATCGAGGCTCACATGAGGGTAAGAAAATGCATTTTCAGAGCATTCAGAGAGGGAAGTACCTTAGATGAATGAAAGACTCCAATTTCCCCCAGGTTTTGAGGCCCGCCCCTGCTGAGTTCCTTGGAGCCTCATACCTCTCAGACTCAGTGGCAACTCAGGGAAGGTCTAGGCTCTTCTTGGGGACAGCACTTCATTGGAACTCAGCTAGAGCTTGGCCTGAGAGCCATCCAGGGGTCACTGCTGCGCCGTGGTGGCTTGCCGCCTGCCAGCAGCTGCTGCTGTGCCAACATTGTTGCTGAGCTGAGAATGTGTTAGGGAAGTGCTGTTGGTACAGCTTCAACCTCAGCTCTGGGAGCAATGATGGCAGATAATCACAGGATTTATAACAGCACAGTATCTGCCCAACGTCTCTGGAGGAAGGCCCAAAGGCGAAGTGTGTCCTCTGTGCTACCTTTACAGTGAAAAGTTAGCCTGTGACCAACATACACTGACCCATCTCTTGGGACAGGCTACTGCTTTCTCATAAGAGGAGTACAGGCTATTGGAAGCACATGTGCCCATATAGTTATTACCTTTCAGCCTGCTCTGGGTCACCTTTTCCCTGAAGAGTTTCCTAATCCATCCATACCCCTGCTCCTGACCAAGGCAGAGCTGGTTACTCCCCCTTTTGGGTCCCACTGAACCCTATTAGTACTTCCAACAAAGCACTTGCTACGCTTCACATCTAGGACTCTTCCGAGTAGATACTAAGTCATTGGGAAGGTGGCTGGCACAGAGTTGCTGTTCAAAAATGTATCTAGATTGAGCAAATGAAGATCAAATAAATAGCAATCTTAGGAATGAAATCTTAGGGAGACAGAATAGCATTGAAGAAAGAGGATGGGCTTTACAGTGGTCCAAACTGTACACACATGTAGGGACTAGCAGTCTACATGCTGTTGTTGAAGGGCCTCACTTGTCCCCATTTATGGCATATATGATTGGATTCCTACCCTAAAGCTGTTTTCCTTCCTTTCCTTCCATACAAGAGAGCACACCTTCTATAATAGTGGCAGAAAGTACAGAGGCAAAACTAATGAACCAAAGGTTTGATCATTTTGGCTCCAAGTAGGTAACCTATTATTTCATGGTCCTTTATTGCTAATAATTTTTAGAATGGATTTTTAAAAAGTTATTTTTAGTCTCTTTTGCAAACTTCAGCTCGTTTTAGACTTTTTCTTTCCCAATAATATTCATGTATGTATTGGTTACATTTGTCTACAAAACAATTCCATGGACTCAGAAGCTTAACACATACAAATTGATTTCTCACTCATGTCACTGTTGAGTGTGGGTCTCTGATCAGTGGTCATTTAAAAACTCAGGCTCAGCTGGTCTAGTGGCTCCATGATCATTGAAGACCTCAAAATCCTTCTTTGGACGCTTTCAGTCTGAACTATAGATGGGAACACTGGAAGAACACTGAGAGCCATGTCAAGTGCTATGGGCTAGGACTGAAAATGTCACACGTCCCTTCTGTCCACATGCCACTGGCCTAGAACTTTGTCATGAAGCTTCACTTAACTGAGGAGAGGCTAAGTAATGGTGTCTGTGTATCTGCTGGTTCTTCTGTATTTGCCCCCAGGTTCCATTCTCCACTCTCCTTAGCTCTGCTCTGGGCCCCAGAAGACTGACATCCTGCTAGGATGACATGACCCAAGATTTCTCACCCTCTGGCTTCCAGAAAGTTTCAGTGTGGGAGGCACAGGCAGGAGATTGGAGGGCTAGAGTTTGGAGCTTCTATGCCTTGCTCCCTTCTTGCATTTATTTGCTGTCTGATAGAGTTTGACTCAATTTTTGATGTTTGATGGCTGACAGCTTTTAGGCTTCCAGCTAACCCTTCCCTACCAGCACACATCTGGAGCTTTACATAAGGAAATTCCACACACCTCCTTGAGCTCTTGACATCAATGGGAAGTTTGAACCTCATAGGCCTAGTTTGGGTATGGGAGCCTTTCTTTACTCTGATGCCCTAGGCATGATGAAAGCCAAAGCCACTTTCTGCTCTTTGCTCTTGCTATTCCAGACAGCCTTGCACCTACCCTTCTCTCCCCTGAAGTCACTTGGGTGTGAGTAGTAGACCTCCTTCCAACTCTCATGGTGGTTGAAGAAGTGTCATCAGTCAAGATGGCCAGCCTTGAGGAGGAGTCCATCCTGTGTGTATGGGATGACTGGAAGACAGACTATGCTATCTGAGAGCAGTTGGCAACTTAGCAGTGGTAATGGCTTTCTCTTCTTGCTACCTTCTGGGTCCCTCAGCATCCCTTATTGATTTTCTTAATCATTTCCACACCTCTGTAAATAGTTCTTTCATTAAAGTTTCTTGAATCATCAGAATTGGGTTCTGTTTCCTGCAAGAATCCTGACAGCAGAAGAAGAAACAGGTTTGCTGAGCATTTGGTCAGTTTCTATCACATGATGGTCAGTGCCAACCTTTAGACTTTATCCTCGACTTTTAGCATATATGCATGCCAGCCTAAGTAGATGGGATTCTATTAGGAAGTTTAGTAGAGGAGGGTCTTTTCCATATACTTGACACTAAAGTGTCATTTTGCTTTAAAACATTTTTGAGAGTAGGATAACATTTAGACATGTATTGGAATGAACACCGCTCACTTGATACTGGACTCCGGCTGACATGAGACAAGCAGGTTTCATGTAATTCTTCAGTGTAAGGCCAACTGTGATTCTTAGCAAGGGAGCACTGCTGTAAAGATCAGTCTGCAAACTAGACACGCTTTTTCCTCCAACTCATCCTGCTGGGGTGCACATAGATATCCCTGGCTTAGAATCAGCTGGGGCTGGAAATAAGTCCATGTCATTAAGGAAGGAGATGCTAAAGAAAACCAGGACAGATACGTGTTCCCACAGTGGTCTTGGAATTTCACGGGTGACCCGGCTGCTTGGACCTTATTCTCAGTTGCTGTGTTTAAGTTAAGCAACTGAAACTTGTGTTGCTAGACTTTCTTTGATTTCATATCAAGCATTTTCCAAATTGAGAGGCATTTTTCAAATTCCCTTCAAGTTTGTGAACAAGAATCACCAGGGAGGCTTTGCTGTCTTTGCTCCTGATTTGTGTGGCCTCACTAGCTTGCAGCTCTTTGCAGGTTCTCTGGTGTTAAATTAATAACAAATGATGTGGCGCTGACAGGTGGGTGAAGATGGAGAGTACCATGATATTAAAAAAAAAATCTCAATCTGTTATGTAGCACCATGTAAAACACTTTGTCAAGTTTTGCCCTTAGGTATCTTAATTTCACTTAAATATTTTGCTCACATCTCTTTAGCCCAGAGGATGGAAACATGGCCCTCAGCCTCTCTCTAGCAGACTTTGTGGCATGTATTAGTGTGATACAGAACACCAAACTTTGTCCATTATTTGGGATTATTTGAAAATGCACTGAATGAAGCAAAAAGGATAAATATGATTTCTTGATGGGGGAACTGTCTGGTTCTCATTTGAAGTTACAAGAGGTCATACTTTGGATCAATATCAGCATTTTCTGACAAGCAGAGCTATCCAACTCTGAGTGCCTCAAAATCAATGTGCTCCTTGTCATTCTGAGTGTGTAGGCAATGGTAGACCACCTTGGAATTGATTCTTAGCAAGTGTGCTGAGTCTTGGAAGCATAGTTGACAGTGTTTAAGCTGCATGCATTCAGTTTGTTTTGTAGATTAAGTTTCAATTAAATATTTATGTAAAATACTTTTATGGAAAATTTCAAAGATACACCAAGTAGAATAACATAATGAATCCCTATATCAATCCCTCAGTTTCAATGATGATAATATTTCTTTTGAAGAGAGGTGCTGCCACTGAATGTGAATTTAGAAACTGCTGGATTGGGTGATATCTCAAGTCCCATGATTCAGTTTTACAGGCAACTTAAGCTTTTCTGTCTTGAAGGGTCTTGGTATAAATTGAATGAGAAGATTTTGATTTGTGGTCCTCCTGAGCTGTTCTCTTGGCTGCTGGTCCTTTTCAGTTCTGCTCCCATCTTCCCTATGGACAGCTACTCATTTCTCTGCTAGATTCAATTTTTTGATAAATTTTGCTTTCTCTCTACATGCCTGTGGAGGGGTGAAGGTAGGCATGCTCCACAACTGTTTCTGCTCTCTTCCTTTGTTTTCTTTCACACCATCTGATTTTACTGAAGGGTCAAGGCAACTATAGCGAATTATAACAAAAGGAAGAAGGCTAAAATTGAATCCAAATTTGACTGGACTGTTAGTTCAAGAACTGGTCCCTATCCCAGAAGTTATACCTTTCCTGAGGAACCTACCCAGGATACCCTCATGGGTATTCCTAGATCCTAGGAATCTAGGATTGGGGTTGAGAGTTTGGGGTTGAGAGTTTCTGGCTTCTACCTTGAGAAGGTGGAACTCATAATTAGGGAAATTACCAGAATGTAGGGTGGTTGTTCAGAGATGCTAGTTGGCCACATGTGATAATATGTACTATATTACCTATATTCTTTTTCGCTTTGAGAGCCATCACCTCACTCTTGTGATGCTCTAATCATGTCATTTACCTGCTTAAACATCTCCATGTGACTCCCTAGCGTTTACAGAGCCATTCTAAAATTCCTGAGCCCAGCCGAGAACTTATCATCAAATGGCCCCCACCTACCTTCCAACTGCCTTTTTAACTTTCTCACTTGCTATGTTTTTAAGATGCTGAATTTCTCCCAGCTCCTTCCATGGGCCACACACTTTAATTCCTCCATGGCTGTGTCAGAGACTCTTAGTATCTTCCAGTGTTCTCTTCTCCCTCAGTTATGGAACCTTCGATGCTCACCTGGACTCATGACTGTGCAGAATAAACACCATATTTCCCAGTCTTTCATGCATACAGGGGAGACCATGTTCTGGCTAGAATGATTTGAGCTAAAGTGCCACATGAAGGAGCTCTCCCTTCTTTGCTGGAATACAGATATAGATGACTTGTGTTGGAAGAACCATCTTGGACCATGAGGACGAAGCCACACTTGGAGGATGGCAGATAAACGAGATAGAAGAAGTCTGACTCACTGGTGATCATAGAGATGCTGTACCAGCTCCAGAGGCCTCTTTGTCATAGAGAAATAAAATTTTGTTTTGTTAAGCCAAGTATTTTTGTTTTTGTGTGTGTTTTCCTGTCACACACATAGTGAAACCCAGTCCTTATTATTTCAGGGCCTTGATGTGGATGACTTTTACCTACCTGGAAAAATCCCTATTCATCCCTCAACACTTAATTCAAATATAATCTCTCTGAAACTAGTGTTTTTTGGCCTTCTTCAAAAATAATTATTTGCTGTCCTATTTTATATCTAAAGCATTGTATGTGGGCATCTTTCATAGCTCTTCTTACATTGTGTCATAAGAATGGATCACATTCTGTCTCCTCTGTCAGTGAACTACATGAGGAGAAGGCTTCTCATTTATCTGCACACACCCCGTCTTTTTTTTAAATTTAAATTTAATTAGCCAACATGTAGTACATCGTTAGTTTCAGATGTAGAGTTCAGTAATTCATCAGTTGCGTACAACACCCAGTGCTCATCATACACTTGCCCTCTTTAATGCCCATCACCCAATTACCCTGTCCCCCACCCACCTCCCCTCCAGCAAACCTAAGTTTGTTTCCTATAGTTAAGTCTCTCATGATTTCTCTCCCTCTCTGATTTCTTCCCATTCAGCTTTCCCTCCCTTCCCCTATGATCCTCTGTGCTGTTTCTTATATTCTACATATGAGTGAAGCCATATAATTGTCTTTCACTGATTGACTTATTTTGCTCAGCATAATACCCTCCAATTCCATCCACATCAATGTAAATGATAAGTATTCATCATTTCTGATGGCTGAGTAATATGCCATTGTGTTTGTGTGTGTGTATGTGTGTGTGTATATATATATTTCTATATATATAGATCTCACATCTTCTTTATATATATATAGATAGATATCTATATATAAAGAAGATATATCTATCTATCTATCTATCTATCATCTATCTATCTATCTATCTATCTATCTATCTATCTATCTATCTATATAGATCTCACATCTTCTTTATCCATTTGTCTGTCGATGGACATCTCAGTTCTTTCCATAGTTTGGCAATTGTGGACATTGCTGCTATAAAGACTGGGGAGCAGGTGCTCCTTCAGATCAATACATTTGTATCTTTGGGGTAAATACCTCGTAGTGCAATTGCTGGATCATAGGGTAGCTCTATTTTTAATTTCTTGAGGAACCTCCATACTGTTTTCCAGAGTGGCTGCACCAGCTTGCATTCCCACCAGCAGTGTAAGAGGGCTCCCCTTTCTCCACATCCTCACCAACATTTGTTGTTTCCTGACTTGTTAATTTTAGCCATTCTAACCAGTGTGAGGTGGTATATCATTGTGGTTTTGATTTGTATTTCCCTGATGCCAAGTGATGTGGAGCATTTTTTTTTTCATGAGTCTGCTGGCTATTTGTATGTCTTCTTTGGAGAAATGTATGCTAATGTATTTTGCCCATTTCTTGAGTGGATTATTTATTTTTTGGGTGTTATGTTTGATAAGTTCTTTATAGATCTTGGATACTCGCCCTTTATCTGATATGTCGTTTGCAAATATCTCCCATTCCGCAGATTGCCTTTTAGTTTTGTTGATTGTTTCCTTTGCTGTGCAGAAGTTTTTAATCTTGATGCATCCCAAAGGTTTTGAATAGTTGTATTTTCATTTTCATTTGTTTCCATGAATTTTAAAAATTCTTCCTTAATTTCCCAGTTGACCCATTTATTCTTTAGTTGGATGCTCTTTGACCTCCATGTATTTGAGTTCCTTCAAAATTTCCTATTGTGATTGAGTTTATATTTCAAAGCATTGTGGTCTGAAAATATGCAGGGAATAATCCCAATCTTTTGGTATCAGTTGAAACCCTATTTGTGACCCAGTATGTGATCTTTCTGGAGAATGTTCCATGTGCACTCAAGAAGAATGTGTATTCTGTTGTTTTAGATGGAATATTCTGTATATAACTGTGAATTTCCTCTGGTCCAGTGTGTCAGGTAAAGCCCTTGTTTCCTTGTTGATCTTCTGCTTAGATGATTCGTCCATTGTTGTGAGTGGGGTGTTAAAGTCCCCTATGATTATTTTATTATTATCAATGTGTTTCTTTAATTTTATTAATTGGTTTATATAATTGGCTGCTCCCAAGTTAAGAGCATACATATTTATAATTGTTAGATTTTCTTGTTGGATAGACCCTTTAAGTATAGTGTCCTTCTACATCTCTTACTATAGTCTTTGGTTTAAGATCTAATTTGTCTGATATAAGGATTGCTACCCTAGCTTTCTTTTGATGTCCATTAGATGATAAATGGTTCTTCAACACTTCACTTTCAATATGGTGGTGTCTTTGGGTCTAAAACGAGTCTCTTGTAGACAGCATATGGATGGATCTTGCTTTTTTATTCAATCTGATACCCTATGTCTTTTGATTGGAGCATTTAGCCATTTACAGAGTAACTATTGAAAGATATGGATTTAGTGTATTATATTCATTGTATTACCTGTAAAGTCACTGTTTCTGTATATTGTCTCTGTTCCTTTCTGGTCTTTGTTACTTTTGAGCTCTCTCTTCACTTACAGGATCCCCTTTAATATTTCTTGCAGCCTGGTTCAGTGATCACAAATTCTTTCAGTTTGTGTTTGTCTTAGAAGCTCTTTATCTCTCCTTCTGTTCTAAATGACAGCCTTCCTGGGTAAAGCACTCTTGGCTGCATGTTTTTCTCATTTAGTACCCTGAATATATAATGTCAGCCCTTTCTGGCCTGCCAGGTCTCTGTGGATAGGTCTTCTGCCAGTCTAATGTTTCTACCCTTGTAGGTTAAGGATCTCTTGCCTTGAGCTGCTTTCAGGATTTTCTTTTTTATCTCTGAGATTTGCAAGTTTCACTGTTATATGTCAGGGTATTGATCAATTTTTTTATTGATTTTTGAGCAGAGTTCTCTGTGCCTCCTGGACTTGAATGCCTGTTTCCTTCCCCAGATTAGGGAAGTTCTCAGCTATGATTTGCTCAAATATAGCTTCTGTTCCTCTCTCTCTTTCTTCTTCCTCTGGGACCCCAATAATTCTAATATTGTTTTGCTTTATGGTACCTCTGATTTCTCAAACCTCTGCTCATGATCCATTAGTTGTTTTTCTCTCTTTTCCTCAGCTTCCTTACTTTCCATCATTTTGTCTATGTCACTGACTCTCTCTTCTGCCTCATTTTCCCTAGTCATTAGAGCATCCATTTTAGACTGCATCTCAGTAAAAGCATTTTTAGTTTCAGCCTTATTAGATTTTAGTTCTTTTATTTCTGCACTAAGAGATTCTCTAGTGTCTCTTATGCTTTTTTCAAGTCTAGCTAGTATCTTTATAATTGTTTTTCTGAATTCTGACGTTTTACTTATATCCATATCCATTAAATCTATGACAGAGAATATTACCTCTGGTTTTTTCTTTTGTTGTGAATTTCTCCTTATAGTCATTTTGTCCAGAGAAGAATAGATGAATGAGAGAACAAAATCAAAAATATCAACCACAACCCCAGCAAAATACTAGACAAATCTGAAGATATCTGAAACCAGAAAAAGAAAAGAAAAAAAAAAGGGGGGAAAAAGAGAGAATATAATCTCACAGGTGGACAATACAGGGCGATCCACTTGATCCTTGGTCTATTTTGGTCTGTTTATTGGAAGACACTAAATTCCAATATTGTAAGGAAGAAAAACTTATATATATGTACAAAAATAAAATTAAATACAGTGAAAGGAAACCAAAAATGAAGAATATATCTATACAATGTAAATGTAAAAATGAGAATTAAAAAAGACTTAAAAACAAAGAGTTGATAAAATAAGAAACTAGTCTAAAAAAAAGAGAAAAAAATTTTTTTTTAAAGATTTTATTTATTTATGTGACAGAGAGACAGCCAGCGAGAGAGGGAACACAAGCAGGGGGAGCAGGAGAGGAAGAAGCAGGCTCCCAGCCGAGGAGCCTGATGTGGGACTCGATCCCGGAATGCCAGGATCACGCCCTGAGCCTAAGGCAGACACTTTAATGACTGCGCTACCCAGGCGCCCCGAGAAAAAGAAAATTTTAAACTGAAAGGCTAAAGACTCATGAGAAAAAAACCTTGAATTCTATATACTATTTTCTCCTAGTACAGGAGTTTTTCAGTTCTGTGTGATCCATAAACTTAGTAATAGCCTGATGTTCCTGCTGGTGTTCTGGGGGAGGGGCCTGTTGTACTGATTCTCAGGTGTTTTTGCCTGGGCATAGTTGCACCATCCCTTGCCACGGGGTCAGGCTGAGTGTAAGCTGCTTTGGGTTGCTCTATGTGGCTTTTGTGCCCTAAGGGCTTTCCACGCAGTTTGCAAAAAGTGGTTGCTTTTCTATTTGTAGGCTTGAAGCAATTCTTTTCTTAGATCTTAGGTTGAATTCATAGGTGTTCAGAATGATTTGATAGATATCTAGCTGAATTCAAGGGACCAGATGAAATGAAGTTTCCCTAGTCTTCCACCATCTTACCTCCAGGACTCTTACTTTCTTTGATTTCCTAAAGGGATGTATTCACTTCTTTGATGAGGCTTCATCTTCCTTTAGCTGTGGAGTTTGTTTTGTCAGTCTTCAGGCCAATTTCTCAGGTATTTGGGATGATTTGACAGTTCTCTTGTTGTGTTACACAGACAAGACCAGCCTAGGGTCCTCCTACACGGCCACCATCTTAGCTTCCTGGGCACACCCAGTCTTATCATAGCACCAGATCAGTGGCGGATATCCAGTTCTGAATTACACTTTTAGCTCTTTCTTTTGGTCTTTTTCACCTTCCAAGTGATGGTCATGGGTCATTCTGGTTTTTTCATTTTTTCCTCTTTTTCTGGTGAGGATCCACGGGGAATCTTAAAGCTTTATGCATGAGAAGAGAGTTACAACTTTCATACAGATCGATGACATTTTGAAAAATTTACTTCCAAAATTAACCAAAGCTTGGGAGTCTCAATATCAGTCCTATCCCAGTCTATTAATCAAAGGTGCCCTGACTCAGGGGAAGAGCAGCTGCAAACTTCTGGGAGAGAATGTGAGACTAAAACTATTGTTGCAGCCATTTTTGGGAAATGCAATCTGCTAGAATCTCCCTTCTGGCCACAATAATTCAAGTCTCTCCTGTACGGAAACTACACTTGCCCTAAAGCCTCACCTGAAGCACAGGCTCCAACTCAATGTCCAGTATCCCATCACTGTTGGAGACTATAGCTCACTTGTGCTCATTTGTCACTCAATATTATAAAATTAAAATTCATTCCTGGTCTATAAAATTTATGTAGCTAATTTGGGTTTATTATCATACTATTGTCACTGGAATTTTTCAAGTCCCATTTCTAGGAGCTGGCTTCTAAATTTGTACTTAAAACTACCAGCTATTAACATTACAGACACACCCAGGAGGTCCTGCGGGTTTGGTTCCAGACCACTGCAATAAGGGAAGTATTGCCATAAAGTGAGTCAAATGAATTTTTTGGTTTCCCATTGCACATAAAAGTTATGTGTACACTCTACTGTAGTCTGTTAAGTGTGTAATGGCATTATGTCTAAAAGAGCAATGTACATATCTAAATTTAAAAACTATTGCTAAAAATGCTATCCTCTGAGCTTTCAATTAGTGATCACAGATCATCGTAACCCATATAATAATAATGAAAAAATTTAAACTATTGTGAGAATTACTAAAATGTGACTCAGAGACACGAAATGGGCAAACACTGTTGGAAAAATGGCACTGATAGACTTGCTTGACCCACGGTTGCCACGTTTTTTTCGATTTGTAGAAAATGCAGTATCTGCAAAACTAAGTGCAATAAAATGAGGTCTGCCTGTACATATTTGGAAGAAATATGAAAATCTAGCTGATGTGCCGGTGCTGAAAAAATACGTTTACCCAGTGATTCCTGGCTATAGTTTGACTTTTAAACATCTTCCTGAACCGTTTCCTCCCTAGCTAGGCTGTTGTTTGGGATCTGACCAGCTGATGTCACTATGGGACCGTGAATGCAGGCCTGTTTCGAGGCCCTTGGTTCAGAGAAACTTTGGATTGGCGTCTAGCAGCCCCGGGAAAGATAACCTCCCTCCCACCCAGTGCCAGCCTCCGCCCCGACCTCCTCTCTCCCCCTGCCTGGATAGTTTATAAAATTGAGAACTAGCTGACGGATTTAATTTTGATGGAGAATTACCTGTAGGCAAGAGGGCAATCAAACCCATACTGTTAAGGAGAGGGGGCCGAGGTAATGAATCTATTATCTCTGTTTAGCAAATGGAGAGTGTCAGGCTAATAATCTGTCAGTTTCTTTTTCCTACGCCACAAGCTTTCATTACCGTCATTAGGTACAACTAACTTAGAACTATCTAGAAAGAGGCTGATTAACTGGATGGTGTATTTTCTAGACTATTTTATCTTATTTTATTTTATTTTTTAAAATTTTCTAGACTTCTTATGTCCTGTAGCCTTTTCTGTGCCTGCTCTTGGTCTGTTTGGGCTATCACAGAGTCCCAGCTGGACTCGAGACTTCAAATCACTCTGTTGGTCACAAAGTTTTAGAAACCGTGGGGATTTGGTATGGTGGAAGGTTGAGAGGAAGAGCTAGCAAGAGTTTTGGAATTACCTAGAGGTAGCAGGCGTTTATGCCACCACTTCCTATCAGCGCGATAATCACGTATAAGTTCTCAGAGGCCACAGGGGATCACCTTATTTACTTATTTATTTTTACTTTATTTTATTTTATTTTTCTAGAGAAGGAGAGAGAGGGGTGTGGACAGAGGAAGAGGGAGAGAGAGAATCTCAAGAAGGCTCCACACCCAGAGTGGAACCTGACTCTGGGCTCGATCACACCACCCTGAGATCATGATCTGCGCCAAAATCAAGAGGTGGATGCTTAACCAACTAAGCCACCCAGGCACCCCCACAAGGGATCACTTTAAATTTAAGTTTAAAATTGTGGTAAAAGAAAAGTCCTACTGACTCAGGGTCACTAAGCGCACACCTCCTGCATTCCTTTGCGAGAGTCCCTGTAACAAAGTATCACAGACTAGGTGCCTTGAGGGACAGAAATTTATTTTCTCACAGTTCTAGAAGTCCAAGATCAAGGTGCAGACAGGATTGGTTCCCTTTGAGGCTTCTCTCCTCAGCTTGTGTCTTCACGTGGCCACCCCTCTGTACACGTGAGCATCCTTGATGTCTCCCTTGTACGTCCTGATTTCTTCTCTGTACAAGGAAACTAGTTAGATCAGCTTAGGACCCACCCCAAGGGCCTCATTTTAACTTGATCACCTCTTTACAGGCCCTGTCTCCAAATGCAGTCACATTCAGTTGTACTGGCGATTAGGGCTTCCACATACGAATTTGAGGGAGGAAAACAGTTCAGCCCATAATACCCCTCCGCTCCCCTTACTGATCTAGGTTGATAGATGAACATCTGGGATGCTGATTATATGACAGAAATGTCTTTCCCAATTTCCTTAGCTTCTTTATGTCTTTTTGAATAGCATAGAATAGACTTGCCAATAGCCTCTTCAGAACCATGAGATCTCAGGGAACTTCTGGATGTCCAGGGATCCCCTGGAGACCACAGAACCTGGGACAACAGGGATCTGCTGAAGCCAGCAGGAGCCGAGGCTCAAGCCTGGGGTTCATAATGAGATTTTGATTGATCCCAAAGTACCTTACTTGGACCCCTTCCATTTATCCTCAGGCTATAGATATGCATTTTTTAGGAACCCTATACCAAGATGCTTAAAAACTTAAATTATTGAAAATAGAGTTAATGCAAAAATAATTGAATTGAGATTGTGCTTTTGCTTTGTAGTATAGGTGGCTTTAGCCTTTTACTAAATAAAATTAAAGTAACACAAGTTAAAATAATGTGCAGATATTATACGTTTATTATAAAATTAGTAGCATGCTAATACCATGTTAGAAAATTTAGAAAGTATAGATAAATAAAAGGAAGAAAAATCCAGTTAGGTACAACTCTTAACATAGGATTATTTATTTTTTCTTTATTTCTCTCTGAAGAGATCATACTATAAATACCGCTTTCCAACTAAGAACAAATCTTAACTGAAAAGAAGGAAGCTTCTCCTAAATTGGTAACTTAATAGAAGGTATATGAATAAATTAATTCAATCATATCTTCATTAAATGTTTATTGAGCACTGACCACACTAGGACTGTGTTAGGGCTGGAGACATTGCTGTAAATAAATAGGCAAAATCCCTGATCTCACATTCTAGTGAGGAGACACAGAACAAACAGAAAATCCGTAAAAGTGCATTTTATTGATTCCGTGCATATAATTGTTAAAACATCTTTGGGGGCGCCTGGGTGGCTCAGCCGTTAAGCGTCTGCCTTCAGCTCAGGGCGGGATCCCGGCATTCTGGGATCGAGCCCCACATCAGGCTCCTCTGCTGGGAACCTGCTTCTTCCTCTCTCACTCCCCCTGCTTGTGTTACCTCTCTCACTGGCTCTCTGTCTCTGTCAAATAAATAAATAAAATCTTAAAAAAAAAAAAAAAGAATAAAAAAGGAGCTCTCTGTGGTTCCTGTGCATGGAGTGGAAGCTACACAAAGCAAACGCTGGCCCTAATAATCATCACAAAGTTTGGTCCTGAGGCTAAGCTCTACTTGGCAGAGTATCTTTGATAGTGAGTTGTGTCTTACAGCCACCATTGGTCTGTATTGGGCACTGCCTGAAACATGTGACATAAGAGACTTCACAGTGAGTGTCAAGAGCTTGGAAGAAAATTCCAGAGACAGTGGCTATCATCAGTCTTTTAAGCTCTGTGAATGGATGGTGATGGGGTGGGCGTTGGGACGGTGATGAATCTGAGCATGTAGCAGCCTCCAGGAAGATGGACTCCAAGAAAGGCCCACACTGCGTGTTACGAAGCTGAGCAGGACCCGGGTCAGTGAGTTTAAGGTCGCCCATGGATTTATTTTAAGAAATGTTGCAGGCCCAAAGATTTTAGGGCACCAAAGATGACATTGCATGGCAAAACATAAGCATGAGATGGGTCTGGGTTTTCAATAAAAACTTAAAAAAAGATGGGTCTGGGTAAAAAAAAAGATTCAAAAAGTTGCACTCTATGAAAAAGTTTTAGAAATATCTTAAGCAATTTATTTTACTTTCTACAAACATTTGTGCAAAAAAAGATAGCTGATAAAATCTATGCCTCATTTGGTTTAGAAAAGCTCTCTTAATGAACATAAAATGATTTTCTGTGAGGTAAGGAAGTGTTGTTTCCTAGTGGAAATGGAGGTAGTTTTTCTCTCGGTGGTACGCATAAAATATGGGTGCATGTCCCAAGAGCATTTTAGAGTCTGTGAGATATGGTGCTGTACCAGGTAGTACGAAGTGACTCATATAAATTCAAGGTAAACTTGGTGGCTGTATTAGTTAGCTCAGGCTGCTATAAGAAAATGGATGTAGGGGCGCCTGGGTGGCACAGCGGTTGGGCATCTGCCTTTGGCTCAGGGCGTGATCCCGGCGTTGTGGGATCGAGCCCCACATCAGGCTCCTCCGCTATGAGCCTGCTTCCTCCTCTCCCACTCCTCCTGCTTGTGTTCCCTCTCTCACTGGCTGTCTCTATCTCTGTCGAATAAATAAAATCTTTAAAAAAAAAAAAAAAGAAAATGCCACAGACTCGTGGCTTAAACAATAGATTTTTTTTCTCACCGCCTTGGAGGCTAGAAGTCTAGGTCAAGCATACCTAAAGGTTTGGATTTGGTTCCTGATCAAGAAGGTCCTCTTCCTGGCTTGCAAAAGGTGCCTACTTGATGTATCTGGAAAGAGAGGGGACGGGAAGGAGAGAGAAACAGGGTGTTCTGGTCATTAATTCCATCATGGAAACTCCACCCTCATGGCCTTATCTAAACCTAATTCTCTTCCAAAAGCCCCATCTGTAAATATCAACACACTGGGGCTTCGAGCTTCAACATATGAACTTTGGGAGGAAGCAAACATTCAGTCCATTAATAAAAGAGGCACCCAGTTGGATAGAACTGGTTTTCAGAAGGACACAGGAGCACCTGTGTTTTTATCCTGGGTGACTTTGGGGAAATCTCTTAACTCTTTCAGTCTCAGTATCCTCATTGGCCAAATAATACCTGTCCTCCATATTTTGTAGGGGTTTAATATTAATTCATATGATCTGTCACTGAGGACCATGCCCCGAGTCTGTGCTTGGTGCTGGGAGTAGAGGTTTGAAGAAGGCAGAGATGGTACCCTCCTTCAGAGGGCAACACTTGATGGAGTACCGATCAGCTTTTCCCCATCTATCCAGGGAGATCTTTCCCTGGTTCCTTCTGCTGCTTCTGCTCAATTGATAAAAAGTAATGTGCAATATGTCAGAAACGGTGTGAACAGTTGTCCTCATTTGAGCCATTTTCAAAAAGGAAATAAATGGACATTATAAATGGATTTGAGTTGCCTCTCACTAAAGTTATTTGGGGTTTATTTAGTTCTTTCAGCATTTGCATTGGGCCTCGGCAAAAATGTTAAATAGGAGAAGTTGGCTTTCAGGAGGTCAGACATTATTTCGGATAAATTTCTTTCTTTTTTTTGGTTAGTGCTAGACATCCCCTTATAAGGACCTAGTGCCTCTAACACTCCACTCCATCTTTCTACCTGCCCTATTTCCCCTACACATTCTTGCTGTCAACACTTACTTTTAGGAGGGAACTTATACTAAGTGGTAAATGACTGATAAAAGCTTGAAGTGTACCGCTTGTTAAATGCTTTGTATTTTAAGTGGAATCAATGTGTTGAGGTAAATAAGTAATTTTTCTTTATCCTTTTTTACAGCAGATTTTAGGTAATTATCATTAAATAAAAAACTTGGTCTCTACCACGCCACCTAGGGGTCATGTAGGTAAACCATCACGGTTATAACCACTTAATTTTCTTTCTAGAAAGATTTGTTCTACTTAGGAGGAAACCTCCTTGTTGTTATTGTTATCTACTTATTTCCTATTATAAATAATATATTATTTATCAAACATCCCTCAAACTCAAATGTATGTTTAGGGAAAACCTGCTCCTTAATTCCTAACAACAAAGGCCCTGATTCTAACTCTGGAGAGATACTTCATACTTAATTTCTTTGAACTGCTTCTAATTTTTATTTGAAAACATGTATTAGATGGTAAGGTGATATCTATGTGTTGGACTATGACTTGCATTTTTAAAAAACCCTGAAAATAATAAATATAAAATAACATATTTCATTTATGCTCCTTCTTATACTTATGTCTGATTATTCATTTTATTTAAAAAACTATGATTTTTAAAAATGTTTTATTTATTTATTTGATAGAGAATGAGAGAGAGAGAACAAGCAGGGGGAGAGGCAGACTTCCTGCTGAGCAGGGGCCCAATCCTTGATCCTGGGATCATGACCTGAGCCGAAATTAGATGCTTAACCGACTGAGCCACCCAGGCACCCTCAAAATCGTGACTTTTTGATTTAAACATGAGTGGCTTTTCTTCTTAAGCTTGAAAGACTTTCTCTTTCTTTGCTATTGATACCAGCCAATAGGATTATAGCCAACAGAAAGTGCCTGCCATCCTGAAGAATGTATACAGTTGAGCCTTGAAGAACACTGGGATTAGGGGCACCAACCATGCAGTCAAAAATCTGCATATAACTTTTTTTTTTTAAGATTTTATTTATTTGACAGACAGCTAGCAAGAGAGGGAACACAAGCAGGGGGAGTGGGAGAGAAAGAAGCAGGCTCCCAGGAGAGGAGCCCGATGTGGGGCTCGATCCCAGGACTCTGGGATCACGCCCTGAGCTGAAGGCAGATGCTTAATGACTGAGCCACCCAGGTGCCCCCAAAAATCTGCATATAACTTTTGACACCTCAAAAGCGTAACTACTAATAGCCTGCTGTTGGCCCGAAACCTTACCAATCACCCTAACAGTTGGTTAACACATATTTTGTAAGTTCTATAACTATTAAATGCTATATTCTTACTATGAAGCAAGCTAGGGAAAAGAAAATGTTATTAAGAAAATTGTAAGGAAGAGAAACTGCATTTATAGTTTCGTACTGTATTTATTGAAAAAAAAATCCATGTATATATGGACCATACAGTTCAAAGCCATGTTGTTCAAGGGTCAACTATGTTTATTACAGCCCAGACCTGGTTCATATCATCTGGGCAACCATATTTTTATCACCAGGTCAACCTAATTTAATGTGAAGTTTTGGGAAAGTATGTTCTCAACAGTGAATGATGACCAGATAAAAATCAGTATACTATTAACAGGTTTAATCAGTCAAGGTAGCAGCATTAAATGTGCTGCCCTCTTCTGTGCCGTAGCGAGGTTGTCCTCTCTCACTGGTGCTGAATTCTGCTGCTCATGGAATGGGAGTCTGCTGTGAACAGCAGTCCTTGCTCTGGAAGACACGGAGGCATGTGGGCAAGGGCTTCTTATGTAGTTCTGACTCTAGGGACATGGAGCCAAGCTCTGCTCTTGCTCTATAAGCTTCAAGACCAGTGGTGGGGAGAAATAGCCATCTTTGGTGCTCCTGTCACTAATGAAGGACACAAGAAAGGAGAGGGGCATCAAGGACTGCCCTTCCCATGGAAACACCAACCATGTCAACAACCTGAGCAGCATGGCGCTGTCAGATGGAAGAAGCCATTGGCAGATCATGATCCACCGCCATTCTCTTCAAAGACAGTTCATTCTTCTCTTGACTCCCCCAGGGAAAGGAGAAGTTCAAGGGCAGATTCATGTAATGTTTACTATACCTCAAGCACTGCCTTTGATGTCAGCATCATTCCTTTCTTCTTACCACTGAGGAAACACTGAGCTCAAAATTGTTAAATCACTTGTCCGAGGTGTCACATAGATATCAACAGAAGAGTCAAGCTTTTGATTCCTAAAATAGAAACTTCTATTTTTTTTTTTTTTAGAAAATCATGCTGTTTACTTAAATAGATGATACTCCGTACTCACAGAACTTCAAATCTTGTATCAGAGGTTTAAAAAAATGTTTTTAACTACATGCCTTAAAGACAGAAACTCTCATTACAAACTTTTGGAAGAAGTAGAACGTGCATAGGCTTTGTAATTGAACATAGCAGGGCTCAAAGTCCACGTGCTACTGTGGGCTCTTGCACGGTAGGTTCACCCCTCCCCCCCTCAAGTTCTTCCTTTACGACATGCAAATACTTGCTCTGAGAAATAGTGAGCACCAAGTAAATGTTACCCTTTGTAGAATTCTAAATATTTCACATGAATTGATCATAATAAGGAAGTTTCAGTTAAGGATGAGGAGTATTTTTTCTTTTCTTTTGAGGCTGATAGCTTCTATTTTTTAAATTTACATTTTATTTATTTATTTATTTTTAAAGAGTTTACTTATTAATTGTTAGAGAGAGAGTGAGCACACAAGCAGAGGGAGCAGCAGGCAGAGGGAGAAGCAGGCTCCCCACCAAGCAAGGAGCCCGATGTGGGACTTGATCCCAGGACCCTGGGATCATGACCTGACCTGAAGGCAGACACTTAACTGATTGAGCCACCCAGGCGTTCCCCAATTTAAATTTTAGGTAGTTCACATACAGTGCAATATTGGCTTCTGGAGTAGAATTCAGTGATTCCTCACTTACATACAACACCCAGTGCTCATCATAACAAGTGCCCTCCTTAAGGATGATGAGTATTTCTTAAAAGGGCGAATTTAATTACTCATCACATGTCTGTGCTGTTCAAATATAATAATTTGGTCAGAGGTGTTTAGTTGATAATTTACGTGTTGATAAAGCAGTTTCAAATTGAATACAGTATACTTTAGATGTGTGAAAAAATGTAGTTGTCCTTATTGTTAACTTAACTTAAACATGTATTACTCTTGAGCCCTATTCTCATTTTTTAAAGATTTTATTAATTTATTTAGAGAGAGAGAGCGAGCAGGGGAGGAGCAGAGGGAGAGGGAGAGAGAGAATTTCAAGCGGACTCCACGCTGACTGTGGAGCCCCATGCAGGGCTCGATCTCACAACTCTGACATCACAACCTGAGCTGAAATCAAGAATGGGATGCTTAACTGAAGGAGCCACCCAGGCACCCCCGAGAAGACATTTATTTACGTTTGACAACTAAATATAATGGTCTCTTTCTCTTTAAAATAGTCCTTTTCAGATAAATTGGTTCAATTCAGAAACTTCGAATTCCCTTACAGGGTCTTCTCCTGCCACTCACTCTTCTCCAGATGGCATCTGAATGGTGGGAGAAGCCAGTCCTCCTGGGGACTGAGGTGTCCACTCTTTCCTGGCCACTTCGTACCTTGACAGGGATCTGCTGAAGTGTGGCAGGTTCCACATGGGCCTTGGGCATCCTCCTGGTGCCTTCTGGGGAAGTCGGTGGTCCCTGAACTCTGACGTCCCTCTGAACTGACTCAGACCTCCATGGGCTATTGGTTCTCTTAGTACTTTCACTTAAGGGTCTATTGAAGGAGGCAAACAACTAAAGAAGCAATTTGCATAAAGCATAAAAAATGCTGTGGTAGAGGAAGTACTGAGTATCAGGGGGTGTGTAAATCTCTTATAAATAAATAAAATCTTAAAAAAAAAGGATAATTATGATATCAAAAACCCTCAATGGATAATGACTTAAAGATGAAAACACGTATATTTAAAATCTGGTGGGATTATAATCTCCCTGTGTTTAGGTGACATGTTGTGGACAATTAAAACGATCAAAAGAGACACAGCTTCCTTAAAGAAAGGGGGGTAATCAGAAGGGGGAATGAAGCATGAGAGACTATGGACTCTGGGAAACAAACTGAGGGCTTCAGGGGTGGGGGTGGGGGAATGGGATAGGCTGGTGATGGGTAGTAAGGAGGGCACGTATTGCATGGTGCACTGGGTGTTATACGCAACTAATGAATCATCGAACTTTGCGTCAGAAACCAGGGATGTACTGTATGATGACTAACATAATATAATAAAAAAAAAATTAAAAAAAAAAAAGAGACACAGCTTCCTGTAAGACACTGAGATTTGGGGTACAGTTTGTTATCCCAGGATAACCTGTTCTGATGAACATAACTCTGTTACATCATAAAATAATATTATACAAAATATGGAATTTGAAAATATCTTGGTTTCCTATGGAGATGGGGAAATCTGAAAACAGTGCTTAACTTGGCTTTACCGGCACTCAAGTGACTTCTGCATGAAAACGGATGCTTCCCAGGCGCTCAGTATGCCGTCATAAGAAAACAGAGGGTGATGCCTTAGTCAGGGAGAGGAGGAGAGATAGCTTTCTCCAGACCACGATGTGGCCCAGGGAACCTCGCTCTCAGATCTCCCCTGGTATCTGGCTCCTTCAGCCCTCCCTGTCTGTCTCCCTTCTCCCTCCAGCTTCCTAGCTCAATCCTCATTGCGCTCAGAGGGAGACATGTCGGAAGCATTCCCCATGAAGCTGCATGAATTTGTTGCTTTCCATAAGTGGATTGACACGACATTAGCACCCAGGCGCTTTGCTTTAAGATGCTATCTGCTTGAGCTGGTCTGTTTACAGAGTCTGCACCGTATGCAGGGGGAATATCTGCATCCAGTTTACGGGTGCTCAAATGACATGATTGTGAACAGATAGTTTAGTGAAAGTCTGCAAAATTCAAGCAAATAACATGCATCCCTTTTGGGGTGGGGGATAGTCATGTGTCAATATTTTTGTCCTGTTTAAGGAGTTGTAACATTGCAATTCTGGTATTTGATTGTATCGGCAGGTTCGGTTTCCTGTTTGTTGAAGTTCCCTGCACGGCAGTTATGGCCATCTTACGTGAGATGGTTCTTGGCGGTGAGGATAAAATGTTTGCTCTTATTTTGTGCCCTTTTCTGCCTTCCCATGCATCCGCGCACTGTGTTGTTTTAGCTCTGGGATGCTAATGGAAGAGTGGCAGGAAGGAGCTGCTGAAGAAACGGGCTCGGGGCCTGTGGCATGGGTCTCGTTCTGGGGATAACAGCAATTGTTAAGTTTATAAAGCAAGGTCTGTGCAGCGGGCGCTTTGATCTGAAAAGTAGAGAAGGCGGGCATTAAAGAGGCCCGAACATTTGTTGCTGAGAGAATCAGAAAAGAAGATTTGGGATCATGAATCTTTAAGCTGAAGAGTTGTCTTTTTGGCAAATGTCACTAGTCGCTGTAAGTAAAAGAGAAAATGAGAGGGAGAGGTTTATGGCTGCACGTTATATGTAATTACATAGATTTATAAGGGAGATTGGATGGTTTCCTTAAGTTCTTTAGAGGGAAGTCTACGGTGGATTTTATGGAATGGAAACATGGCAAGGAATCATCTTCCCATGTCACGGAAAGACATGTTTTCTCCTTGGAAGCTTGCTTTCCATTTCCAAATCTTTAGATATTTTATGTACTTATCATCCCCAAACTATTTGAAGCAGTTCTTGAATATTTGGCCTATAGATTAAAAAAAAAAAAACAAAACCCTACGTGGTCATGGCATAAAAATTAAGCGAAGTTCCTAACTTTCTAGATTCCTGCCTGATTCTCTCAGTTTTAGCCACTCAACGTATGTACGAAAGATACATTCATGTCTTTTTAAGTGTTAGTGGACTTTGTCTGAGGTTACGCACGGAGGAATAAAGCCAACTGCTACCTTCAAAAGGCAGAACAGCTTGCAATCAGTTCATCAAAGTGCCAGTCAGGGTGGCTTACAAGTGTGTGCCTTCTCCTTGTGGTGCAGGGCCAAAGTTGGAGAGCTGGGCTCTGAGTGTAGTAAAATCCCCATAAAAACGTTCTTATTTAGGAGTGCCTGGCTGGCTTGTTCAGTAGAGCATGCAACTCTTGATCTCTGGGTTGTAAGTTTAAGCCTCATATTGGGTGTAGAGAAGACTTAAAAAATAAAATCTTAAAAAAAATAAAAACAGTTGTGGCTCAGTCAGTTAAACATCTGTATTTGGCTCAGGTCATGATCTCAGGGTCCTGGGATCAAGCCCCGCATTGGGTTCCCTGCTCAGCGGGGAATCTCCTTCTCCCTTTGCCTCTGCCCCTCCCCCCACTCATGCCCACTCTCTCTCTCTCTCAAATAAATAAATAAAATCTTTACAAAAAATTAAAAAAGGTTCTTGTTTACATGGAAACCCAAAGTGTTATGACTTGTGTCTCCCAGCTTTAGGGGGCCTTCAGGTAGTCTTTCAGTGCTGAAGAGAAAATGCAGTTACTTCACTCAAGGTCATGTTTTTTAATGTCCTTTTTTTCAGAAAACTGTCAGATTATGAACCAAACGCTCCAGTGGATCTGCAGCCCGGCCGCATTCAACGGGGAAGCCGTCCTGTGATGCTGGTCTCAGTGAGCACGCGGCCCCTGTGTTAACTCACGCGGCATTGGAGGTCTTCCAATCCTTGGCGAAAGCTCCGCATGTAACAGCATGTTTCCTAGTGAGAATGACTTACTTTTCTTCACTACCGAAATAGAATCCATTGGTTGTTGTTGTTGTTGTTTTTAACCATGTGTTATACTTGTAACAGCAGCTATAACCAAATTTTAGGGATATGCTCTACTGGTAATCATTTCTACAATTAAAAGTGCGATGTCAGGGGCGCCTGAGTGGCTCAGTCGGTTAAGCGTCTGCCTTCGGCTCAGGTCATGATCCCGGCGTTCTGGGATCGAGCCCCGCATGGGGCTCCCTGCTCTATGCGGAGCCTGCTTTTCCCTCTCCCACTCCCCCTGCTTGTGTTCCCTCTCTCGCTGTCTCTCTGTCAAATAAATAAATTTAAAAAAAATCTTAAAAAAAAAGAAGTGCGATGTTAACGAATCTGCAGATGGATTGCACTACTTCGTGCCTTTTTATCTTCTCCCCTCTATAAAAGGACATAGAATTTGTATGGGTTTCCTGGAAAGAAGGGCAGAGGCACCATGTAAAGATGGTGTGTATTTTCTAAAACATTCTTTTATGTCGCAGACCCTGTGAGCTTCCACATTTACATAGTCAGTAAGGCCTAAGGCAGATGTGAAGAGCTTTGGTTGGTCCAAAATTTAGTTTCCTTAGAAGAGAGGTATAGAAAATTTGGCTGGATAATAAAGGAATCCGCTGGAACTTTAAGCCATTTTTAGAACATGTTTTATCTTACTTTGGTTAGCAACTTTCCTATTTTATTTTCTTGCAGTTTGGAAGAGGGAAACGCTTAAGCCATGTGGAGTTAGAGTAGACCCAGGGCAAATTCTCTGCCTTTTTTGAGATCCAGTTTCTCAGTTGAAATAGTATTAGTCACCTCTCTTTTTGTGAATATTGAATGAGATAATGTGTAAAAAAACTAGCATTCCATCAAACATAATAGTCACTCAATAAATATCCATTACTTTTTACTTTCTTCTCTGACATACTCTTCCCCAAAGGAAAATCTTACGTTAGCCTCATAATGAATGCGATAAAACGAATGAAATCCTGGAAAAAGGTAGGGAGAGAGAGAGGAAAAAAGAGAAGGAAAAAACAATAAAGGAATTGTGTCATTGTAACATAAAAATTGGTTTAGAAGCACAAGTTTAGCTAAAATGATCATTTCGTATTGTATTAACCAAAGTAATTGATTCAGGCTTTAAAGAAAAATTGGTTGTGCCACATTTATTTAGCACCTACTAACTGCTAGGTGCTGGGATAGGCATGAGGGATTACATGGCGAGCAGACTAAATTCCAGCCCTCTAAGGAGCGCAAGTTCATGTGGGGAAACACACAAAAATAATTATCTCCAATAAGATATGCGAAGTTCTGTAATAAAGAAGAGTCTGCACATTGGTGAGGGGATGGGTGATATTACATTACAAGGATTACTCAGATGAAGCTTCCTGAGTTCGAACGGTCGCTTGTACATTACAGAGATTTTGATGCAACGCTCTTTCCCCGTGAACATTCCTGCCTTTGGACGGACGGTTGGGGTAATTTGTTGCTCAGGATGAGAATCAGTTATTTTGGCTTCTGCAAAAATTATCTGGGTAGTGAGGCAAAAATGCTTGAGTGTTAGGGAAAGTCATAGACACTCGATTTCCTCAAGGGTGAAGCAGTTTTATCATTTATGTTTTATTCAGTAGCAAAACAGACAGATGGACAAGAGACCAAGAAACAAGGGAAGCATCTCACCACTTAGCCTTCTAAAGTAAGCTGGCATTTCCAGAGAGAGGGTATAGGCTGGAGAGAAGTCCACGCTGCTCATAGCTTTAAGCAGATCCGACAGTTTCTTGTTTAGAGAGAGTGCGTTCCTTAGTTGACATGAAAAGTTCTGATGACACACCACCCTAATTATCCCTACTCTCTGGAAGAGCTGAATCCACAGCACAATTCTGGGTGACATCCTTTTGCCCTTCTTGCTATTATCAGTGTCCGCTGACCAGTCATCACATCAAGTCAACTTGCAAATACAAACTCCGGAGTCTTCTAATGAGGGCCTTGTATCTACACCCAACATTGAGGTCTCCAAAGAACTCTTGCGTATCTCCTCTTCCGATGAACATCAAGTAATGGTCGCATTAAAATAAATGCATCTTTGTTAGAGATGTCAGGTTTCGGGACGTCTGGCCTCTGGAGCTGGCTAGGGCATCACTTCTCTGCTAGGACAAGGTAGGGAGCTCACTGAAGCAATTAGAGCAATTATTCAAAGCTACCTGTCACAGCTAATCAGCTCTGGCCCCGCCTGATGGGAAGAGGTGGCCTCGTCCTGCCTCCTCAGACCAAGCGCTGTTATCCGATGGCATCTTTGCCTCCAGCGTCTCCTTAGATGGGCTCAAGTTTCCAACATTTACTGGCAAAAGTTAACTTTCTTGCATTTATTTGCTGTTCTATTTTAATCATCCTCCTACTCAGAGAAGGCCATCTGAGGCTCCTTCTGATTTATTTCTCTTCTGCAATTTCTCCTTTATCCCACTTGACATGTTTTACTGAGGCGTTCCCTGGTGATGAAGCAAGAGGTCTTCTGAGTTATGGACGACTTCTTACTTTCTTTCATCCCACCAAATCATCCTGAAGCTGATTTCCTTCCCATTTCCATCCTGAAGGGCAGGTGAGAGCCTTTTAGTGAAACTTGGTGTCACCAAGGAGGAAAGAAATTCGAAAGCCATGGAAAAACGTGTTATTCTGGTTGCAGAAGGTACCGAAGAGGAAGACTTTGTCAGTAATCATTGTGAGCCTCGTCATCCTCCTCATCCTCCTCTTCCCCAACGTCGTCTTCGCCAGCATTGTCCGTGTTTGCACAGCCGCTAGGTACTTGCGTATGAGACGTAGCACTAGGAATGTCGTAAAAATAGAATTAAATGCCTGCAGTCCTGCCTCTCTGTCATGCAATTCAAGGCCACCGATTCATACCTAGGCTAACAATAAAATGTTACATTTTGAATAAAGAATAACTAAGAGCTCAGATTGCAGAAATAATTGAAACGTTGCCTTTACTTACAAAACTTTTTTTTTTTTTTCCAAAGGAAGGAGTGTAGGAAAACTACAATTGCTGTGTACTGCATCCAGAGCTGGGCGGGGGGGAGGCCAGGAGAATGCTTTTAACCCCCTCCTCTAATTTGTCAGAGAGAGACTTAGGGAAGCAGTGGGGGGCATTGTTTAGGAGCTGCTTTGGAAAAGGGAAACAGATGTCTCACTTGATAGGGTATTTTAGTTGCACTGACAGCTTTATTAAAATTATCTTAGTAATTTTTATGAAAGTGGGTTTTTTTCCTTTGGCTGATGCTGGACAGCAGTCATCGTAAGTTGGGGAGAGTTATTTCTTTGGTGATCAAATGTAGCCCTTGATACATGACAAGGTATTTGACTTGATCTGGGTCAGTGAAAACGTTCTCTCCTCCTGATTTCTACTTATCTTAAGTGCCACTTCACTCTAGAACTCAGTGGGCACTTCTCTTATTTATGGCCCCAAGTAGCCTTTTAGTTACTTCTTACCTTTCTGAAATCAACATGTTTCCCGGTAGAATGGAAAGGAAGATCCTTTGCCAAGTATAGATCTAGGAAAATGATAAGGACTCGTGAGGCCTTTGCTCATGCTGTTTTCCTCACCACAAATGCCTTTTAGGATCACTGTCATTTACTAAAACATGCTTTTCCATTCTGGTCTGGCCCGGGCTGACCCTCCCTCGGGAGATATTTTTTCCATATAAAGCTGTCCCTCGTGATATTTGGGGTTTGGAAGGGTGGGGTGGTTCTTCTGAATTCCCACAGTATTCACTGCCTTATGAAACAGATGTTACTTATTATTATTATTTATTCTTTTTTTTGCATGAATTCTAACTACACAGTGAGTCTCTTCAGAGACATAACTTAGTAGAAGCCATTTAATCTGACTGAGCCTTGAAGTTCCATCTATAACATGGGAGATACGACTAATATCTTCCCAATCTACCCCACAGTCTGTTTTGAAGCTAAGGATGAGATAATATATGTTGAATAGATGAGTGAAAATATGGTGAAAAGTATAAAATACTGTGCAGAGGTAATAAGTCCACAGGGACACAGAAGGACAGATATCTTAGATATTGCCCTAGGCCAGTGCTCTTGTTCAAGACGCGAGGACACTGAAGTTCTCGAAGGCCTAGCTGCAGAACTGGTTAGTGTGGCTGAGCTCGTGCTCAGGTTTCTGGACTCCGAGCAGGTGCAGTCTGATCTTTGCCTGCTGCTTCTCTTATTAGGCAGCACAGTGCACTTCCTGGGCACCGAATAATTGTTTGGTCATTAGAGACAGCACAACTTGATTTCACGCTGGGGTGTGAGGAATTGATAGCACATCCTTTCTTTAAAGTGGAAGCTGATAGAAAGTTGAAGGGTCAGCAGAAAGGCAATGAGAGGCTTGATGCCTGCAAGAGGAGGGGGAGAAGCCAGGCTTTGGGGGATGAATAGGAGCACACGAGAGGGAGGCTGGCGTATGGAGATGAACTTTGCTGATGTTGTACATTTTCTAGGTTGGCATGATCTGCTTAAATGGGTGGGGGAAACTTGTGTGGATTTACGTTTGGGTAGGAAGCTCAGTTTCTATCTTCCCACCGCCCTCCACCGTGTGACCACTCACATGCCCCCAAAGGGTGACTCCTTTCTAAAAGGAGCTACCTGCAAGCGTAGTACTCAGATGGGGGAGTTGATTCTCAACAGTGAGGTCATGATCAGTCTTACCAGTTCATGATACGGGGGCAGAAGAGATCAGAATTCAAAGGGCTGGAGGTGTGGGTGGCATATTTGAACATCAAGCTTGGGGCAGAGGGAGGGCACCAGAGGCGTTGGTGACAAATGAGTAGACCTCTGTAACAGTCAAGATACGTATGGGATCAAATCGAGGAGCTGTGGCAGTTCTGGACCGAACGGCATCAGGGTTGGGAAACATCAGGCATTCCTTTTACAGAAGGCTTGTTTGCTCCTGAATGGGGTTGGTGATGGGGTCAAGCTGTCCATCCCATATAAGGCTTTTGCTTGGCACTCCAAGATCTTAGGAAGAAAGGATGGAAATGCAATCAAGATAAGCTACTGGTACTTGCCCTCGGGTTAGGGCTGTAGGGGTAGCTGTAGCTGTGTCTCATTTCAGGTGAGTGGATCATTCCTATTATCCCCACCTCCATGAGAATACAGCTGCTCCTTCCTTACCACTCATCATAAAAAGGAAAATTTCTGTTTGAGCAGGCAGAGGATGCAATTTCCTCGTGCACACTACAAGCAATGGAAACAATGCTATTGTTCTCATAAAAGACAAAAGAGACTGCCACCAAACATCTTCAGTTAAAGGTGGGGTACAAGCCCTCACTATTATGTGTTTGCATGTGACACCCAGCAGCAGCCTCACACACTACAAATATTTGAAAACAAATACGTACGGGAGGAGAGTTGTTCACTTCTATCTGGGGTCCAGCTGTTTGCTCAGTCTCGAAGAGACAGACTTATTCTTTACATGTTTTGACACATCGCATGCAAAAATCTGTTTGAATTAGCAGATCATAGTTTGGCTTTTGAAAACTGACATGTTTGTTCCTATGTTAAAAAAAAATCTTCACCAATGATGGTCTCACTTCAACTTTATCACTTGGAGATGCTTCTACGCCCCTCGTTCCCCCTCATTGGTGATGAGCAAAGTCCTCACAAGCACGCAGTCTCATTCAATGCCATCACTCGTAACAGAAGCAGAAAAATAACACTTGTAAATGATGGGATTGGACAAGCCCGGAGTGCATGAATCAAGGCTCTCGCTGGCGGGTCTAAGTGCTTCATCACATAACAAGGTGATCCTATGCTACCACTCAAAATCAAGAGAACTTGTATTTTAACACACTATGCCTGGAAGCATCCCCCTTCACAGCTTGGTGAGGGAGAAAGATATTTTGTTCGTTAGAAGGGAGAAAAACCAAATCCAATGTGAGGGACTGAAGGAATGCCAGGAATCTTGCCAGTAGTGTGATCACTCAGTCTGATATTGCAAAAGAAGATGATTGGGTTGGTCAGTTTCACACTCAACAAAGGCTGGAGAATGTCAGTGTTCTCATGGTAACACAGAGAAGTTTTACGTGTGATATTTACGGGGTATCAATTTTAGAACTATAATCTAATACCCTGGTATGCAAGTTTTTGTAGTTCTGCAAACTCTTTTGGTCATCGGGTGGCTACAATGTTTGCTGGAGTTAAAGTTTCTTCTGAATGGAGTATTGGAAATTAAAAAAACACAATTATAAATAGATAGGGTGAAATTGAAAGATGTCAGGGAGGGGCTCCTGGGTGGCTCAGCCAGTTAAGCAGCCGACTTTTGATTTCGGCTCAGTTCATGATCTCAGGGTTGTGAGATTGAGCCCCCATAGGGCTCTGCCCTGAGCCCTGAACATGGAGTCTGCTTAAAATTCTCTCTCTTTCTCCCTTGGCCCCTCCCCCCATCTTCTTGCACACACACACTCTCTCTCTCACTGTAAAAAAGAAAGATGCCAGGGACATTATAGCAGGGTTCTCCAGAGAAACAAAATTAATAGGATTCATATATACAGAGAAAGAGATTTATTGTAAGGAATTGGCTCATGTGATTATAGAGACTGAGAAATCCCAAGGTCTACAGGTAACAAGCTAGAGACTCAGGGGAGCTAATGGTACAGAGCCTGATGGAAGAGCTGATGTTTCAGTTTGAGTCTGAAGGCAGGGAAAGGCCAATGTCCTAGTTCAAAGACAGTCCGATGGGAGGAATTCTCTATGACTCCAGGGAGGGTCAGCCCTTCAGTCAGACCTTCAACTGATTGGATGAGGCCCACCCACATTAGAGAATGCAAATTGCTTTACTCAGTCTACTTATGCAAATGTTAATCTTATCCAGAAACACACTTACAGATACACCCAGAATGGCATGGTTGATACACAAAGTCAAACTGACACATGAACTTCGCCATCACAGGCATCAACTAAGTACTGAACTGGAAATCAGGAGGTATATGAGATTAGCTTTTTTTCACTAGGGTGATGAGGCAAATTCTTCTAACTCCCTATTATCACACAACCCTTCTTACTCCTGCCAACGTGGGTGGTTGAGCCACAGATCACTCTGTTGATGGCTAATCGCTCAACTGCATACTGGTCCTTTGATTGTAGAGTTTCCTATCCTCATAAACAAAGTGAGGCTTACACTCCTTGCCTGTGTGGCCTTTAGGAATTCCTTGAACATCATGTGCTGGCCAGGAATTGGGTGCCTTGGCTTTTGACTTGGGTTTGTCCACCCACTTCTTGTGTGTCCATGCAAATTATTTGAACCTCATTGTTCTTATTTATAAAACAACTAAGTCAGGCACAATTTACATGATCTCAAAGGTTCCTTCCAACCCTCAAATCTTGTAATGAGTAGATGACTTGGAATCCATTTTTATTCTATTGGTGTTTTAAATGTGAAGGATTATTTGAGGGTTTTTTTTTAAAGCTTTTTGATATCTGGAAATGACAAGCTTCTAACTCCCACTTTGGAAAGAATTTTCTTCTTTTTCCTCAAACCTCTATTATTTTGCTTTCATCCTCTGTCTAAAATATGCCATAATGATTTTTGAAGATAAGCTTATTTCTTCCCACAGTAATAAAAGTACATTCTATGGAAACACTTGACACCCTATAGGATAATAATTGTTAGCTCATGACTTGTAAGTTCCAGATTTTGTGGTTCAAAGGCAAAGTAGCCAACCTTATGCTTCCCATTGGTCAGTTTTGAGTCCAATGGCAAGAAAAGACAAGAAGACATTCAAGAATGTCAGTTCACATTTCTTTTTTAAAGTAGGCTCCACACCCAACGTGGCGCTTGAACCCGTGACCCTGAGATCAACAGTCACATGCTCTACAGACCGAGCCAGCCAGGCGCCCCAAGAATGTCAGTTTACCTTTTGAGTTCTTTCCTACTAAACAAAACTTCAGCGTGTATGATGGTTGGGTTCACAGTACATGGGATAAGAGACACTCTTCCTATTGCTGTTTTCTTTTGTAGAGAAGACTAACAACCACTGCTTTAATGATAAGACTGCTAACCTCATCTCTTCACCCTTGAAACTGGTCTTCCTGTCTTTTAATGCCACACAGTGTCAAGGACAGAGATGCAGACCATTGATCAAGATCCTTATGGAATCCCCCCCACATTCTTCATAGAATCATGGCTGACAAAGTGACATGCTATATGTTTTCACAATGACATGGAGATTGAAAATGGAAAAGTTAAATATAAATCTTCATGGAAGTTTCAGTAGTTTTTAATAATTTGTTCTTTTGTCGCATGCATATGTGAATGATATATTTGTCCTAGAGCAATACGAATTCATTTCCCCACATCTGTAATATCTGCAGTAAGCTAAATTAAAAATGCATTTGTACTTGTACAGTTAAATGATCATATTTAATGAAATGTCAGAGATGAATCTTAGCAAATAGTCAGGAAATTATTTTAGAGAGGGCAGCATTTCATTACTAGCAGTCGGGGAAAAGCAAAGTGATTAAACACATAGTTTACTGCTCTTAGGTGGTGGCCATCCAAGAAGAATAGAAAACCAGTGCGTGGGGCTGAGAGACCAATGTCGCATTTCTAAGTCTTGGCTCTCTCTCTTTTCCTGCTCCCCCAAACCTTTACGGAATCTTGAGTCTGATGGTGGCTCGCATGAGGAGTTTGGAAGACTCCCCCCATGTAGTGAGGGAAAGAAACCATTAGCAAACAGATAGCATGCATGAGAATCACCTCACATGAGCTCCGCACAACCCAGTGGGAGCAAAGTTTAGGCACCCGAGTTGAGCAGGAGACTCAGGTCAATGGAATGAGAACAGGAAGGAGCTGGGCAGAGAATGATGGCCTGTTTAGCCTATAGGCTCTGCACCTGTGGGGCCCTGGGAAGATAGAAGACATTAGGGAGCTGGGCTGCGGGTCGGAACAGAGTGAATGAGGGTCAGTGGTAACAGGCAACAGGTAGGAGCAGAGAGGGAGAAGAGGAAAAAGAGAGCAGAGGGGGTGCGAAGGGAGTGTATTCGGTGATCGAGAAAGCAGTGTGGGACCATCCGGCAGCCAAGGGGACCTTCATTGGCCACCAACACACTGCCACATACCACACAAATCCCACCACGCAACTTGATGTACTGACAGGTTTGGTAAGTAGTTACATAAGAATTATCAACTGTTTTGGTGGGTGTTGCGTGCTGGGTTGTGTCCTCCGAGAAGACATGTGGAAGTCCTAACTTCCAGTACCTCAGAAGGGGACCTCGTTTGGAAATAAGATCATTGCAGATGTAATTAGTTAAGATGAGGTCATACTGGAGGAGGGTAGGACCTTAGTCCAATACCTTATAAGGTGTCCTCGTAAGATGATATGAAGACACATGGAGAGAAGGCCATGTGAGGGAGAGGCAGAGGCTGGTTTCCTGCCACCACTTGAATGAAGCCAGCAAGAGACAAGGAAGGATTCTCTCTAGAAAGTCTTCAGAGGGAGCAGGCCCTCATGATACCTTAATTTCAGACTTCTGGCCTCCAGAATCACGAGACAATAAATTTATAGTGTTTTAAGCCAGTTTGTGGTTCTTTGTAATGGCAGCCCTAGGAAATGAATATAGTTGGTAAAACAGAATTCTGAATGGCAGAATCAAGAATTTACATTTCTCAGTCTTTTGCATTTTTTTCTTAAGGAAATTCTATGGCTTTCCACTTAAAGCTTTTGTACTGCTATCTGGGACCAGAGTGAGGGGAGCAAGCCATTCTCCTCAGCTGCCAAAAACACTCAACAATTAAGATAAATAGCATTCTGAGGCAATATTTTTTAAAAAATTAAAATTAATGTGAGAAAGCCATGGTATTTTAAATGCAGGCTCAGAATTATCAGTTTTTCCTTTTGCCTCAGTGTGGTCTGGTGTGGCACTGCTGGTGACATCTAAACGACACAGCTAAGTTTAACAATACATATAATGAAGGGCATGGACGTAAATATATTCACATAAAAATATTTCAGTTTTGTCCAGGAAGACACCAAAAGAGATGACGAGGTACAGCAAGACGACTCGGGCTGATTTCACCTTCTTCCGTGTAAGAAGCAGACAGTGGGAAGGCCAGAGATGAGCCACGTCAGGTGACAGTGCGAGCCCAGCGAAGCATCTTTCAAATATGAAATCTGCATACAAAAAGACAAGCTGCTGTAATCCCAGTAGTGAAGGGAATTAGATTCTTTGGCCTTTACCACATGACAGTAAATGACAGCATAATAAATAAAGCAAAAATGATTTCTGACTTATACTTTTCACATCATATCCCGGAGGCGCTTTGCTATTGTTACAAGTATATTAAATGTAGGTCTGATTACATCCTAAGGAGAGCTGACAAGAGGCATATTCTGGAACAGGGAGATGCTGGCCTATGCCTGGTAGTTAATATTTATCGGGTGCACACTTCTGAAGCTTCAGAGAGATCAAGAACTAGGAGAGACCAAGAGTGGAATGTCATATCATATGCTTCATTCAGATTAACTTTCCTTCAATTGCTTAAAGGGATCGTGGCGTGTTTGTTTAGCACTTGAGGGTGGTTATTAGCTATTCTCTCTTACCCTCTACAAGTACAAGCACATTCTTCGTAGCCTATGGAGAGGCCTAGGATGTGGATTCTATGACTGAGAGAAAATGCAAAAGACAGAAATGATTAAATTAAGCACGGAGATCTATGCTATTGAAAAACATTGATACTGACTCCTTTTTGTTGTATGAATTTTAACACATGCAGATTTGTGCAAGGACAAACACGGAAACTGTTTCTATAACCTTCCAATCGCCCACGTGCTATTCCCTTATCGTCACGTTCTTTAAAACTTGAATCTGTCTTTTCTTTGCAGAATGGTCTGCTCGTTTTGATTGTTTGAGGGACGACTTCCCTGAATTCCCATGATTCCACTTGATTACAGGATTACAAATTCTGCAAATTCACTCTGATCTCAATAATTCAATGCTACCCAGATCCTAAGTGTAAGGTTTTTTTTGTTTGTTTGGTTGGTTTTTTTTTTTGTTTGTTTGTTTGTTTTTTCTCCAGGGCAATGGTTTAGTAAAAGATGTTTGAAAATAGGAGGAAAGGATGGAGATACGAAACATGGAGGTCTGACCATTGTTTGAAGTTGGCGAGATACTGTCAGCCAGGAATGGTACCTACCATTGCGTGTATGATAGATTATATCCATTCATCTTTTGAGGCGTTTTTAATGTTTATAACACAAGCTTTCTTTCAGCAGTTACTATCATATGTTTAGCATTTTTGATAATGTGGAAAGGATTCAGATCCTTTTTATTATTTTTTCACTTTAACCGGTTTGAAGCGTAGAGTTCGGTGGTGTCCTGTGGCATTATAATTGTTCTAGAACCATCACCACCATCCACAGAACGGTTTCATCTTCCCAAACTGAAACTCTGCACCCAGTGAACACTAACTGCCCCCACTGCCTGCCCCCCTAACCTCCAGCCAACCCCCTTCTACTCTCTGTCTCTATGATTTGACTACTCTAGGTTTCTCAAGTAAGGGAATCATACGGTATTTGTCCTTCTGTGTCTAGCTTGTTTCACTGAGCGTAACGTCTTCAAGGTTCCTCCATGTTGTAGCCTGTGTCGGAATGCCCTTTCTTTTTAGGGCTGCATCATATTCCATCGTATGTATCCAGCACGTTTTGTTTATCCACTCATCTGTTGATAGACACTTGGGTTGTGTCAAACTCTGGGCTACTGGGAGTAATGCTGCTACGAACATAGTTGTACAAATATCTGTTCAAGTATCTGCTTTCGGTTCTTTTGGATGTACACCCAGAAGTGGAATTGCTGGATGATATGGTAATTCTACATTTAATTTTTTGAGGAACCGCCATACCGTTTTCCACATGAATTGTGCCATTTTACATTTCCATCAGCAATGCACAAAAGTTCCATTTTTTCCTACATCCTCACCAACACTTATTATTTTGAGATTTAAAAAAAAAATAATAACCATCCTAGTGAACGTGAAGTGGTATCTCATTGCGGTTTTGGTCTGCATTTCTCTAGTGCTTGTATGGTTGAGCGTCTTTTTATGTGCTTATTGGCCGTGTGTGTATCTTCCTTGGACAAATGTCCATTCAAGCCCTTTGCCCACTTTTCAGTTGAGTTGTTTTTTATTGTTCAGTTGTAGAAGATCTTTTTATATTCTGGATATTAATCCCTTATCAGATACATGATTTATAAATATTTTCTCCTAATCCATGGCTTGTCTTTTCACTCTGATGATTATGTCCTTTGATATACAAAAGTTTTAAAATTCTGACGAAGCTCAATTTATCTACGTTTACTTTTGTTGCCTGGACTTTCAGTGTCATATCCAAGAAATCATTGCCATATCCAATGTCGTGAAGCCTTTCCTTTGTTTTCTTCCAAGAGTTTTATAGTTTTGGCTCTTAGTTTAGGTCTTTGGTCCGTTTTGAGTTGATCTTTGTATACAATGTAAGAGTTCAACTTCATTCTTTTGCATGTGGATATCCAGTTTTCCCAGCATCATTTGATGAAAAAAAGGTCATTTTTCCATTACAAGATCTTGGCTCCCTTGTTAAAAATCATTTGACCATATATGTCAGGGTTTATTTATGGGCTCTCTACTTTATTCCAGCAGCCTCTATATGTCTTTATATCGGTACCACACTGTTTTGACTAGTGTAATTTTTTAAAAAGCTTTATTTATTTATTTGAAGGGGGGCAGGGGCAAAGGGAGAGGGAGAGGGAGATAAGCAGATTCTCTGTTCAGCACGGAGCCTGATGTAGGGCTGGATCTCATGACCCTGAGATCACAACCTGAGCCAAAACCAAGAGTCAGATATTTAACTGACTGCACCAGCCAGGTGCCCCTTGATTAGTATAATTTTGCAGTATGGTTTGAAATGAGGAAGAGTGAGACTTCCAACTTTGTTCTTCTTTTTCAAGATTGTTTGGTCTATATGGGGGTCCCTAGAGATTCCATATGAACTTTAGGATGACATTTTCTATTTCTGCAAAAAAAAAAAAAAATCATTAGGATTTTGATGGGAATTGCATTGAATTTATAGATCACTTTGGGTAGTATAGACATCTTAACAACATTTAGGCTTCCAGTCCTTGAACACAGATGGTTTTTCCATTTATTTGTTTCTACTTTCATTTCTTCTAGCAATGTTTGTAGCTTGCAGGATGCAAGTCTTTGGCCTCCTAGGTTGAGTTTATTCCTAAATATTTTATTCTTTTCAGTGCTATTGTGAATGGAATTGTTTTCTTAATTTCTTTTATGAATTCTTAATTGGTAGTATATAAAAACAACTTTTTGTACCTTGCAATTTTGCTGAATTCATTTATTAGTTCTAATGTTTTATGGATTGTTTGGGTAGAGTTTATGATTTTCTGCATTTTTCCATTGTGGGTACTTTTTATTTCTTGTCCTTGCCTAACTGCTCTGGTTAGGACTGTGTTGAATGGACATGACAAAAATGGGCATCCTTGTCTTGTTCCTGATTTTTTTTTAAAGATTTTATCTATTTATGTGACAGAGAGACAGCCAGCGAGAGAGGGAACACAGCAGGGGAGTGGGAGAGGAAGAAGCAGGCTCCCAGCGGAGGAGCCTGATGTGGGACTTGATCCCAGAACGCTGGGATCATGCCCTGAGCCGAAGGCAGACGCTTAACGACTGCACTACCCAGGCGCCCCTGTCTTGTTCCTGATTTAGAGGAAAAGTCTTCAGTGTTTCACCATTGAGTATGATGTTAGCTATGGTTTTTTTCCTCTATTGTGTTGAGGTAGTTTCCCTTTGGTCCTAGTTTGTTGAGTGTTTTTATCATGAAAGAGTATTGAATTTTGGCAAATGCTTTTCCTGCATGAAGTGGAATGATCATGTGGGTTTTTTCCCTTCATTTTGCAAATGTGGTATATCACATTTATTGATTTTCGTATGTTGAACCATCCTTGTATTGCAGGAATATATCCAACTGGCTCATGATGTATAGTTCTTCAAATGTGCTCTTGAATTCTATTTGCTAATATTCTGTTTACTAGTATTTCTATATCAATATTCATTAGGGATATTCGTCTGTGTTTTTTTTTTTCTTGTAGTGTCTTTGTCTGGCTTTGGTATCAGAGTAATGCTGGCCTCATAGAATGAATTTTGAAGTGTTTTCTCCTCTTCATTTTTTTTTTTTAAGAAGAGTTTGAGAAGGATTGGTGTTAATTCTTCTTTAAAGGGTTGGTAGGCTTCATCAGTGAAGCCATCTGTTTCTGGGCTTTTCCTTGAGGATTGCAAGGCAACCTACTGATACAGAATCAGAAAACTGTAATTCTAACAAGAAAGAAACCAATCTCCTGATAGCCAATAGACATATTGCCAATAAACTCTATTCTGCTCCTTCTTTCTGATCTGGGCAGAAAGTGGGTCAAAGGAGAGTAAAACACCACCAAATAGCCTACTATTTTGAATATGGCTTTTTCTTGACTATTTACTTTGTTGCTATAACTTTGACTAGTTTTCCTATCAAGTTATTTTAGTCAACCTCCATTTTTGTTTTTGTTTTCCCAATGTTTTCTATGGGTGAACAAGGGCCTGGAGCTTCCTTGTTTGCCATCTTGCTGATGTCACTCTCTTCTTTCACAATTTAACATCGGTGAATGATAAGGTCCAGTAAAGGTCAGATTTGATACAGGCATGCAGTCTCATACTATAGTCTATTGTGTCAGGTCATTTTCTACATCGTCATTAAATGGGTGCAGCAGAAACACTTTGATAACAAAAAGAGATTTGGGTGCATTCTAACTTTTGGGAGAACAGTATTGATATAATGATATTGGTCATTAACTCTCTCAGAGGTTTGTCAGTAAAACAAAGCACTTTTTTTTTTTGAAAATGCTGTATATTTTAAAAAATTGGCTTTCATAATATTCTTAGAAGATGGCAGAAATATCATGCTTTGCATTTGAAAAGGGAGGCACAGGGGCGCCTGGGTGGCATAGCGGTTGGGCGTCTGCCTTCGGCTCAGGGCGTGATCCCGGCATTACGGGATCGAGCCCCACATCGGGCTCCTCCGCTATGAGCCTGCTTCTTCCTCTCCCACTCCCCCTGCTTGTGTTCCCTCTCTCGCTGGCTGTCTCTATCTCTGTCAAATAAATAAATAAAATCTTAAAAAAAAAATGAAAAGGGAGGCACTGTCATGAAGAAGGATTTGTTAGAGGTTGTGGGACAAGACAGGGTTAGATTTCAGGCTGGTAGTGTCTGCATCATTACATCATAACAGCCTTCCTATAAGCAGGATGAATGAATCAAAATATATCTGTCAAAAATCTCACAGTTTTGTGATTTTGTATCAATGGGTTGTTTCCAAATCCTGAGCAAAGTGGTAGCCAAATAATAATGCACTATGACTGGAACCTGTGGTCTCACAAGTTTTCTGTGTCCCAAGGCCTCTTGTCAAAGGTAAAATATGTACGGTGGGGTGAAAGGGTAAGGTGGTGTTGACCTTGCATATAACTAGACTTATTCTTTGCCTTGTCCTGAGTAGAGAGTTTACTTTTCATATTCAGGACAATACAATGGAGTGGAAGAATTTGGTTCCAATTACACAAGATGGTAAGACTCACATTTTCTACTGTTTGTAGTTTGGAATTAGTTCATGGGCTCAATTTCTTGACCTTTGGTTGTCCTAAAGGAAAAGTATTATTTTCTATTTACAACTTTGAAAAATTCACATTTATTAGTTTTTTTTTTTAGTGCTAAAGATTTTTTAAAAATTTATATTAAACAAAACTTAAAGAATTTATAGAGATGAATTTTCGGGAAACTAAATATTTTAGTTGTGTTTGAAATGTTGTTTATGTGACCCTTAGGCAAATTAAAAGAGAAAAATTCAGTTAAAACACTAATGTACACAAAGACAGGTGATATTTGGACACTTCTCACCGTTGAATTAATGAAATAACTGACTTCTTTGATTTCTCTTACATAAAGCCCCAAAGCTGCAAATGCTATAAAGTAGCACAATTAAATTCATTTACTTTTCCCCCAGTTTTATTGAGAAATAATTGGTAGGCATCACTACACAAGTGTAAGGCATACAGTACGTTGGTTTGATTTGCATATATTGTGAAATGATTGCTGCAGTAAGTTCAGCTAACATCTATCTTCCCACACAGATACAATCAAAATAAATGCAGGTAACACTGTGCTGACAGCCAAACCCTGGGCTGCAAGAAAGAGAAAAATAATTCTGTGTTATATTCAAGAGTAAACCCAGGTAAAGCAAAAAATACAGAGAAATATACATAAGTGTGTTTTATTTCTCATCAAATCCTAAAAAGGTCATCTTATCTGAAGAGAAGGAAACCTTTGATATGCTTAAAAAAAAAAAAAAAGAAGAAAGAATAAAGGAAAACAAATTTCTCCTGTGATGAGAACTCTTAGGATTTACTCTCTTAACTTCCGTGTCTATCATACAGCAGTGTTAGCTATCAACTTGTACATTACGCCTCTGATAATTATTTATCTTATAACTGGAAGTTTGTATCTTTTGACCAACTTCCTCTAATTCCTCATCGCTCCACCATTTAAATCTTTAATCCATTTTGAGTTAATTTTTGAGGGTGACATAGATATGGGTATAGTTTCATTCTTTTACATCTGAATCATTATCTCAACACCATTTATTGAAGAGACTGTCTTTCCTCCATTGAGTATTCCTGGCTCCCTTATCCATATTAGTTGACCATATAAGTATGGGTTTATTTCTGGGCTTCATTTCTGTTCCATTGATCTATTTGTCTTTATGCCAATACCATATTGTTCTGATGACTATAGCTTTATACTGTAGCTTGAAATCAGAAACTGTAATGCCTCCTGCTTTGTTCTTCTTTCTCAGGATGTTTTTTGGCTATTTGGTGTCTTTTGTGGTTCCATATAAATTTTAGGAGTGTGTTTTCTACTGCAAAAAATGCTAATAGAATGCAGATAGAGATTATACTGGATTTGTAGGTGACTTTAGGTAGTGTTGACATTTTAGCACTATTATTTCTTCTAATCCAGGAACAGAAGATACCTTCCCATTTATTTGTATCTTCTTCAATTTCTTTCATCAATGTCTTGTAGTTTTCAGAGTAGAACTCTTTTACCTCCCTACTTAAATTTATTACTATGTATTTTATGGCTTTCTTTGCCATTGTAAATAGGATTGATTTCTTCCTTTTTCAGAAAATTTGTTAATGTATAGAAATGCTGATTTTTGTATGCTAATTTTGAATACCGCTACTATACTGTATTTCCTGTATTGATCGATTAGCTCCAACAGATTTTTTTTGGTTGGGTCTTCAGGATTTTCTATATATAAAGTCATGTCATCCAAAAATAGAGACAAGTTTACTTTTTTATTTCCAATTCTGATATCTTTTATTTCTTTTTCTTTCCTGATTGTTCCAGCCAGGATTTCTATTATGTTGAATAGGAGTAGCGAGAGTGGACACTCCTATCTTGTTCCTGATCTTAGAGAAAATGCTTCCAACCTTTCACCACTGAGTATGATATAACTATGAGCTTGTCATAAATGGCCTTTATTATGTTGAGATATGTTCCTACTATGCTTAATTTAAAAATTTTTATCATGAATGGATGTTGAATTTTGTCAAATGCTTATTCTGCCTCTATTGAGATGACTATATGATTCTTTTCTTTCATTCTAAATGTGAGGTAGAACATTGATTGATTTATGTATGTTGAACCATTCTTGCATTCTGGGCATAAATGCCACTTGATCATGGTGAATGATCATTTTACTACGCTCCTGAAATCAGTTTGCTTAGTATTATATTGGGAAAATTTACATCTATATCATTGGAAAGATTAGCCTGCAGTGATTTTTGTTTTGTTTTGTTTTGTTTTTCTAGTAGTGTTTTTCTTTGATTTTGGTATCAGGATAATGCTGGCCTCATAAAATGGGTTTGGGACTGTTTTTTCCTCTTCATTTTTTTGGACTAGTTTGAGGATTAGTGTTAATTCCTTAAATGTTTTGTAGATTCATCAGTAAAGACATCTGGTTCTGGGCTTTTCTTCATTGGGAGATTTTTGGTTCATGATCCAATCTTCTTACCAATAATTGGTGTATACATATTTTTTATTTCTTCCTGATTTAGTCTTGGTAAAGTGTATGTTTCTAAATTTTTTTTCATTTCTTCTAGGTTGTCTAGTTTTTTGACATATAGTTGTTCATAGCAGCCTTTTATAATCATTTGAATGTCGGTGATATCACTTGTAATGTCTTATTCTTCATTTACCAATTTTGTCAATTTTGGTCTTTTTCCTGTTTTTCTTATTTAATCTAGCTAAGGGTTTGCCAGTTTTGTTTATTTTTTCAAAGAACCAACTCTTGGTTTGGTTAATCCTTTCTATTGTTTTTCTTTTCTCTATTTCACTTATTTCTGCTCTAATCTTTATTATTTCTTTTCTTCTTACTACTTTGGGCTCAATTTCTTCTTTTTTCATTCAGTTCCTTAAGGCACAAAGTTAGGTTGTTTATTTGGGCCCTTTCTTGTTTCTTCATGTAGGTGTTTATTGCTAGGAACTTCCCTTTTAGAGCTACTTTTGCTGCGTCCTACAAATCCTGGTTTTTGTTAGTCTCAAGAAACATTTTAATTTCCCCCTTAATTTCTTTTTTGATCCGTTCGTTGTCCAGGAGAGTGTTGTATATTTTCACGTGTTCACGAATTGTTCAGTTTTCCTCTTGTTATTGATACGTAGTTTCATGCCATGGTGGTCAGAGAAGGTACTTGGTATGATTTCAGTCTTGATTTGCTAAGACTTGTTTTGTGGCCTAACACATGCTTTATCATAGAAAATGTTCCACGTGTGTTTGAGAAGAATGTGCATTCTGCTGTTGTTGGGTCAATGTCCTGTGGATGTCTGTCAGGTTCATCTGGTCTATAGTGTTGCTCAAATCCATTGTTTCCTTATTGATTCTCTGTCTGGATTAGCTGTCTACTGTTGAGTGGAGTATTAAAGTTCCTTAACTATTATTGTATTACTATTTATTTCTCCTTTAGGCTCTGTTAGATTTCGCTTTATATATCTAGATGCTCTGTAGTTGGATGCGTGAATATTAACAATTTTTAAATCTTTTTGATATATTGACCTTTATATCATTGCACAGTGACTTTTTTGTATTCTTTTACCATTTTTAATTTAAAGTTTATTTTGTTTGATATAACTAGGATAGCTACCTACCCCTGCTTTTTTTAGTTACCATTCGCTTCGAGTGTCTTTTTCCATCCCTTCACTCTTACGTGTTTAAGTGTGTCTTCAAGGCTAAGGTGAATCTTTTGTAGCCAACAACATCTTTTGTAGGCGTATTGTTGGATCTTGGCTTTTGTTTTTGTTTTGTTTTTTAATCCATTCAGCCATTCTATGTCTTTTGATTGCATAATTAGATATGTTCACTTTTAAACTAGTGATTGACAGGCAAGGGTTTACTATTGCCATCTTGTTAATTGTTTTGTTTGTTTTGTAGACTCTTGTTCCTTGTTTCTTATCCTGCTGTCTTTTTTGTGTTTTGATGTCTTTTGGTATCAGTACACTTTCTTCCAAGAGTTTTCTGCAGCCTTTCTGGTCAGATGAGGCAGAAGGCACTCTCCACAGAGGGTGGGACTGTGACATAGCTCCTTGCCTGGGCATGGGCAAAATAGGCTCTAAGGCCAGCAAACTCCAAATCAGGCAGATCTGCACCCCACTGTGCTCCCTGGCCAGAGTGCATCCCTGACTTGTTTCTGCAGATGAACAAAACTGCTGGCTGGGATTATAACTTGGACACTGCAGGTATGAACTTGCTGGTCGTTGCAAGCCCCTCCTCCCTTCTCCATCATGTTCAGATTCCCAGTGGTTGAGCCACACAGATTCCCCTGCAGTCCTTGTAGTGTGAGATCAGAGCGGAGACTCCCACAAAGTGATCCAAATTCTGGGCATCTGGTTGTCTCCTCTGGGTTGTCTTTTCCCACCGAAGACCTGGAGGTTCAAGAGAGACCTCTCTGTGTGGTGCTGCTCTGGCCTGGGGGAGGGGCAGTGTGGTCCACGTGTAACTGCTTCTTTTAACTTTTCTGGTACAGTCTGTCTCGGTCTCTATGGTTCAGGGGTGGTTCGCTGTGTTCCAGGATTCTATCACTGGCATCTTGTTGAGTAGTTGTTAGTAGTTCTTCTTGTAAGGGGGGAGTGAAGTCAGGAGCAACCTATGTTGCCATCTTGGTGACGTCACTCCCCATTTGCTTTTTACAGGAAGTGGGAAACCATAAAAATGAGATATTAAAGGCAGGCATTGGGAATCTTTTTAAGCTTGCTTGTAAACATATGTAGTTTCCTTTATGTACAAATACAACGTCAAATGGAAAACAGAATTTTTGCTTTGGTGAAGACAGTTCGTTTAAATTTCTTATTTGTTAATTGAGCATAGGTATTTCATAGACATTTTTCTCTCAATGCACATAATTTGTTTTGATTCATTCATTCAACACGAATTTTTGGAGCAAATGAGGTACGCCAGGTCTGTAAGGAAAAAGGTGCAGAAGAAGACTGTGCCCTTAGGGAGTTTCCTTTTTTGGGGAGATAAAACTTAGAGCAATGACTATAAACACAATGTGAAGGGTTATAAGAAGGCCAAAGACAATGGTCCAGGAAGCTCAGAGAGCCAATTATCTCTTCTAGGCAAAAATAAGGGTTTGTGGGAAAGATAGTGTTTAACTTGAATTTTTAAAAAAAGATTTTATTTATTTATGTGAGAGAGAGAGAAAGAGAGTGTGGGGGGCGGAGCAGAGGGGAGCTACAAGCAGATGCCACAGTGAGCACTGAGCCAGAAGTGGGGTTCGATCTCATGACCCCAAGATCAGGACCTGAGCTGAAACCAAGAGTCAGATGCTTAACTGACTGAGCCATCCAAAACTTGAGTTTTGAAGAATAGGTAAGATTTGGATAATTAGGGCTGGGACCACTACACTCCAGGCAGAATGCAGTGTGCAGGCAAAGCTTAGGAGAAGCAACACAGGCATTGAGGGGGGGAGTCTCTATTTTGAGTGGAATATGAGATGGAAGGATTGGAGATATGGGATAAAGCTGGAAAAGAATGAAAATATTAAAATTTACTTAGTGCTTACGTTGTACCAGGCATTGGCATATCTTTTTGAGGATGTCATGATTTTTAATCTCTAGACCAACTGTGCCCAGATAAGTGTTATTTTTCCTTTTGTAAGTAGTGTTACTGTTCCTTTTCTACAGATGGGGAATCTGAGGCATGGAGAAATTAAGGAGCTTGGTAGAGGTCGCCCCTCCCTAGGTGGCAGGATTAGCATTTAAGCCCAGGTCTGCTGGACTCTTAAGCATACATTTTCCATGCTGTTTTGAATGAAATTCTAATGAAACAGTAGGGGAGGAGCCTCTGGGGATGTTTTGAGCAGAAGAGAGGCAGCTTTAGAGCTCTTTGCTCAGGAAGCTGGTGGCGGTGTGTAGGCTGGGCTGGAGAAAATACGGTTTATCAGTTTTATCCTCAATGAAGAAATATGCTAATTTGTGTCTGAAGGGAAGTTAATAATATTCCTTTTCCTAGATTCTGCTAGGCTAAGTGAACCCAGGGAAGCTAAGAACAGGGTTGCATCTAAAACACATAAAACTTCATTGAGTGTAGTGTCAATTACTGGGCTAAGCACATTACAGGCACTAGTTCACCGAGTAATAACCACCTGAAGTCTGGTGTTATCTTAAATTCACAGAAAGGAAAACTGAGGCTTAGAGATGTTATTAATTTACTTGTTCAAGGTCAGAGTTAAAGAGGGACTGTCTATTTCTACAATTTTGCGCTGTTCTATTGCTTGCTATTTGCCTAAAAACCTGGAAGGATATTAATTTTAAAAAATTCTGCCGTCTGGGAAGGTGGCTTTCTCCTGAACATCCTTGACCCCACCAATGCTGGCAGCTCCTCGATGGTTCCCAGCCATTCTTCTCTTTGTCTCAGTTCACTCCTAAGGGCTTCTCATGTGATTTATTACAACTATCCCAATGTGCACAAATCACCTTTACAGACAGAGACATGAGTACAGAGACAGCAATTCATGAATGCTAACATGTCCTTGATGAAGGGTGGCTTGTCTTTGCCAGGTCTGAGAATCCCTAGTGAATTTCATTTCACATGGTTTGCTGGGCAATGGAAGGGTTATGGTTGGTGAGAGGTTTGAACTTCAACGGACATTTTATTAGAGGAGGCCTATGCCAGTTTGAAAATGTTTGCCTCTTTTTTTTTTTTTTTTTTTGATGTAAAGGGAAAAAAGCATGCTGGTCAGAAATGCAATGGGGTAGTTGATGGTTTTTGCCATAATTCATCTTATAACCTCTTCTATTTCCCACCCCCCCACTTGACAATTATCCCTACCATCTAGTTTTCATTATGTTCTCAAAATAGATAATTCAGTTAGGTTCGGTATATTTATTGAGTGACTACTATGTGCAAAGCATTATACTAGGTTTTCTAGTGCAATGAGTCACTACACGAAGGTAGGAAGATGGTAATTGCTGAGTGAATGAACGAGATTTGGGCTGTCTTGCCCCTTTTTTCACGTAGGTGCTGGTCTTGAAATCATGCACACTGCAGTCCTCATGTAAAGCTGGAGAAGAGCCAAAGAAAGCCAGGAGCTTAAGACTATGATAGGTATTTGGTAATTCATAGCACTAATTACTGCTGATACAATTAGGACAATGGATTAGTTATAAGCATTTATAATTCCATTTTCTCATGCTCCAATTAAAGTATATGCCATACAGCTTGGATATCTTACGGTTGCCAAGGTCTATGGGTAAGACCAGCAATGTGTAAGCATGCCCTACGGTGACTGATATGTGGACATTTCTAGAAACAACATTTTTTCTGGCCAATCATGGAAAAAATATAGGAAGCACTGAAAATTTTATTGTCATGAAATGAGCCATCTTTCCTCATTCTTGCCAAGTTCCTTTTTTTGGCTGGCTCTAGGGACCAGGGAGAAGTTTAAAATAGTGATTTTCTAAGCCATTACTTCAGTTTGAAAAAGCATAGCTATTATTATAAATTTATATTAGGAAAATTAAGAAAATACCTACTGCACAGATAGTTAAGCTCAATAAAATCTCTTTTTCAGAAAGGAATAGGCTGGGGATTGTCTTTAGTTGCTTTTTTGTGAGTGCGTGAGGCTCTTTTTCCCTCCCCAGCGGTTGTATCTTTGAATATCTATGTTTTTTGTAGAAGGCCATGGCTTTTAAGAAATATTAGTGAACTTTGGGTAACCAAAGAATGGACTTCCTTCTTTGGGTAACTTTGGGGTTTCAGGGTAGACTGGGGTGGGATAAGGCTGGCTCTGCAGTTTTTGAAAACGCCTAGGATTTTTGATCCTTGAGATCAGTGGCTGTATCAGTATCCTGTGGCTGCTGTAACAAATCACCAACTGGGGAGCTTGAAACAACAGAAACCTATTCTAACACAGTTCTAGAGGCCAGGAGTCTGGAACAATGTGTTGGCAGGACGGTGGTCCCTCCTGAGGCTCTAAGGAGAGTCCATTCCTCCCTCTGCTGGTGGTTCCAGGTGTCCATTGACTTGTGGACTCATCACTGCAATCTGCCTCCAGGGTCACATTGCTTCCTCCTCTTCATTCAGTCTCAAATCTCCCTCTCCTTTCTTTCATAAGGACGTCGGCCATTGGATTTTGTGGCCCACCTGTATAATCTAGCATGATCTCCTCATCTTGAGGTCCTTACCTTAATTACATTTGCAAAGATCCTTTTTCCCAATAAAGTAACATTCACAGCTTCTAAGGATGAGGATGTGGACATATCTTTTTGGGAGCCTCTATTTAGCTTACTATCATAGCTTTCAAACATTTTTGAACCATAGGAAGTAATACATCTTACAGTATAACCTAGATCCCCTGCATACAGGAAATGAAAAAGATTGATTGATTGATTGATTGATTTCAAAGGTTTATTTACTTATTTTTAGAGAGAGAGAGAGAGAATGAGCACATGAGTGGGGGTAGGGACAGAAGGAGACAACCTCTAGCAGACCCGATGAGCATGGAGCCTGATGCCGGGCTCCATCCTAGGACCCTGAGATCAGGACCTGAGCCCAAACCAAGAGTTGGCTGCTCAACTGACTGAGCCACCCAAGCGCCCCATAGAAATGACAAAGTTTTACAGAAACAGTACTTTCTCTTACCACGTGAGATGGTCTATGTTCCGTTCCATTCTGTATCATTACGTGCTACTCCAACAAAATCCTGTTTGCTGATCTGCTAAATCAATCACATGACCCGGTAATGGTGCTGGCACCACCAATTCTAGATCTCAGACGATCTTGGGTTATATCAGAATGTCTGGACTCTCTTGATTGGAGAACACTAGTTTGTCTTGGATTCCTCAGGGCTGGCTGAACTGAATTGGCTTTGAAGGAGTGGTAGGGAAGTTGAGGGTGTGATCAGAATACTACGTTAATACTACTCTTAATTATATTAAATGCAAATGATGAATATTTACTGACATCTTTCCATGCCTCAAGCATTGTGTTAGGTATGAAAACCATAAAAATGAACGAGGCAAACCCACCCCAGGCATTCCCTAAATTCTGTTCCATATTGTACTATACAGATTATTTTAGATATATGTTCTCAATCACCAATTTCTCTGCCAAAGCAAATAGCTATTTATAGATGGACTGTGAGATCCACTTAGTAACTTTTCACATGTATTCTTAAATAGTCAGACTGTGGTGTCCCACCGAAGCACCTGAACTCATGCTCTCTGCTTTGTTTTACAAGGATTTACAGGCAATGAGAGGCAAGCTATTTCAGAGAAGAGGCTAAGCCTCATTTCTCATAATCATGTGGACATTTTAAGCGCTTTGCAAGAGACACTACAAATGCAAAAGCAGTGACACACACACACAAAAGGCCAGCTTCCATTTCAAGCAGGTGACGTAAGAGAACTAAAATTCATGATTAAGAAAAATGAAATTGTATAAATTATAGCAGAAATGCCTGTCATCACCCGTATTAGCTGCTGAGATGCCTCCAGGGGGTTAGATTAGAAAAAGAAAATTACTTATCTGTAATTCTTATTCTCTTTAGGTAGCAATTATAATAGATATACACTCTTGGGTGTAAGTCATTGGTGTGAGAACCAGGAGTAGACGAGAAGCCAGCTAAAGAATTATAGCCCTCAAGGAAGATGCGCCCTGGGACGTCAAGGGCAGAATGTATATGGAATGTCATTGCCCTCAAATGTCGTTCCTATCTGACCATCAAAAAGAACCGGTGAATTTAGTCCCTCGGAAGAAAAGAAGGAATGAGTGGATCTATTATTATTATTATCATATATTAAATGTATGAAGGTCTAGCCCTAGGCAAAATTTGTGAATTGGGTCTACTCATTTTCTCTCTGCGCCTCTACCTACTTCAAGAATCCAATACCCACCTTCTTGCCATTTCTCTCACTCTGCTCTTAGGAAATACCTCATTAAATTTATTTACACCGAAGCCAAGACTTTGACAGCCTTGGAGAGGGAATAAGGGGCCACGGGTGTGATGCTGGCTTCGTTACCAGTTTGTCCTGGGGTAGATGTCAGGTGAACCGTGTCACCTCTTTGGGCTTCAGCGTCCTCATTTATACAATGAAAGGGTTGAACTAGGTGAGCGATATTTCTAGAACACTTTCGGCTCCATGATTCTAGGTGGGAAAGACAGGCTAAACATTAAGCTAATTTTAGGCCGAAATGTTAGGCTAACAATGTTACGCTCGAATATGGCATTTAAACCCAAACAGAACGGACAAAAGCCTCATGCCGCAGAAATGAAGTCTGACTTGAACATCCACTGGGATGCAGGGAAGTGTTTGGGGGTTTGTGTTTGTTTGACCAGAACTGCTTTGGTCATATCATGTGAGTGGCTGCCACACAAAAACCCAAGACTGGCCCTACGTGTATCTTAATGTGACTTGAGTTGGGCCACGGTTCACATAAGAGCGTCTGGTTAGGCAAGAGCTCTTTGGAAGCTGCACTTTTTCAGAGCAACGTTAGCGCAGAGAAGCCATCACTCACTCACTCCAGTGTCTGAAAGAGTTAGGGCCATTTCCAGAAATGCCTGCGTCATGGTTAAGGAGTAACTTACACCAGCAGTGTTTCTTTTTGACTCCTTTTTGACAAGCACAGGGACTAGCTGCACTTGCCTCTTTGTACATAGAGACAGAAAGGCATTTCTTCCCTTCTCTTTTCCTTACACCAATCCCTGCTTCCCTTTTTCTTGGAAGCCGTTCCAGGCCAGATAAAGGAAGTAATGGTAGGAGCCTAAGGCCCAAACCAGAAATCCAGACCCATTCCTCTGACACACCTATTTGGAGCAGTGACCTGTGACCCCTCATATGGTGAGGCCACAGAAGGCAGTAGGCAAGGGTGAATGATAGAGGGTAGGACATTTAATTAGGTCCAGAATAGACTAGAAGCTCATGTGGCATAATTAGGCTATTCTAGTTCTCTTTCTTCTACCTTTTTTTCTTTTTCTCATTTCAAATAACCTAGGGATGGTTTGATAGGAACTCTGATCGTGTGTTCCTTTTGTATCTGGGAAGACAAGAATTAAGCAGCAGGTCTTCAATCCATTCTGTCCCTTTACTGTGGGGGGTACTGGGGTTGGGGAATGCCCCCAGGAAAAATAAAAGTCAGACAACTCAGTCTAATTTCATTGTAAACCTGGAAATGACAGACTTTCTGGCAGACAGCTGAATGGTATTTGCCAGCAGGAGAGTCCTTGTCCAGGGAATGTTTTTAGCAGGATGGATCTGGTTGCATAGAATCACCCGTCATAAACTGACAAGGGATGTATGCGTATATGGAGTATGGTTCCCTGGGAAATGCCACAGGAACTATCTGAGTAAAAATGAATGTGTTGTGGGGCACTTGGGTGGCTCAGTTGGTTAAGCGTCTGCCTTTGGCTCAGGTCATGATCCCAGGGTCCTGGGATCGAGCCCTGCATTGGGCTCCCTGCTCAGTGGGGAGTCTGCTTGTCTCCTTCTCCCTCTGCTGCTCCTCCTGCTTGTGCTCTCTCTGTCAAATAAATAAATAAAATCTTTAAAAAAAAGAAGAAGAAGAAGAAAGACCTAGGGGGCCCTGGGGAGCTCTGGGAGCAAAGGAGTGACGTGACCCAACTCACATTAGTGACTAGCGTTCATTTTTAACCAGAATTCCCCTGAAAAAGCTCCGGGGAAGAAAGCTGGTTACCGAGGGACGCAACACAGGACCAGAGTCATCTGCCCAGAGCCTTGTCCACCTCAGGGGCAGCTTTATGTAAAACCTCTTTTGAAAATGGGGTGCAAAAAGTCCTCATGCAACAAATATAAATTTGTTCTGAGCATCATTATAAAAACCGTGCTCTCTCTCTTTCTCTCGCATCTTTTCCTCCCTGTTTTTCAGTCTCATTCTATCATGGGTCAGGTGTCCACAATACAGGGGGACATCATTCTTCAGATGCCATTCTGAACTTGCTTCTTCCTTGGGAAGAAAAGGCTTTACCTGGAATGATTTTTTTTTTTAAGATTTTATTTATTTATTTGACAGAGAGAGACAGCCAGCGAGAGAGGGAACACAAGCAGGGGGAGTGGGAGAGAAAGAAGCAGGCTCATAGCAGAGGAGCCTGATGTGGGGCTCGATCCCAGAATGCCGGGATCACGCCCTGAGCCGAAGGCAGACGCTCAACCGCTGTGCCACCCAGGCGCCCCCCCGGAATGATTTTTGATAAAGTATAGTAGAGCACGAGCTCCACGAGAACAGGAACGCTGTCTTGTCCATTTCTGTTTCTCCGGCACCCAGCACGGTGCTCCATCCATGTTTATTTACTGCAGAGCTCATAGCTCATACTTTCATGATAAGACAGAGTTAGATGAAAAGGTCACATTTTTTCCCAAATAGAAGGCTTGGAAAAAAAACAGCTATCCGTGATCTGTCTATCCCTCTTACAGTTTCTTTAGCTAAAAAACAAAAGTCTGACAGTGGTTCTCAGCTTTGGTTGAGGTTTGGGATTGCATGTGAAGTTTTAAAAATACAGAAGCCTGGGTGCCACCCCCCAAGGATTTTATGTAATTGGTCTGGGATGTGGTCTAGGCAACAAGATTTTTCAAATTTCTCCAGGTGATTCTAATGGGCAGCCAAGGCTGAGAATCACCAGGAAAAGAAATGGTGAGAGCACACTCTTAATATCATGATCTCCAGCTAAAATACAGGGCTCCTAGTTAAATGCGCATTTCAGATGGCCAACAAACATTTTTAAAGTGTGAGTCTGTCCCAAATATTGCTTGAAGTGTACTTATGCTAAATAATTGCACGTTTATCTGAAATTCAAATTCAACTGAATGTCCTGTGTTTTTATTTGCTAAACCTGGCAACCCTAATTACTATAGAATTATTCCTCACATGCTAACCTTGTTAAAATCACTGTGTTCAAACGACGTTTGTCCCTTCCTCGGACATCCTGGTCCTGTGCGATGTTGGCCTTGCTGTGTCGATCTACCGCTGTCTCACCGGCTGACTCTGCAGCTCTGACTTTCCACGAAACACCTTTCTTAAAGCCAGAATACCCGGGGCCATTACCAAAAAACCCACTCAACTTCCTAGGGTGTCAGACATAAGTAGGCAAATTTAGTAACGAGCCACTGCAACACCCTTCTGAGAGCTGCACGGGAAAACAAAAGGTTGGGAGATCAATTTCACATTGTCAGTTTATACAGGGTGCAATTAAAAGCAAAAGAGAGGAGCACAAGCTCCTTGTTTTTCATTTTCCCCAACCAGACTAAGTGAAATAACCTATTTAATTGGGTGACTCATAGTTAGAACTGTGTCAAAGATGACCGGTGTGTGAAAACAGAGCACAGAAAGAATCTCTCCCCTTTCTCCCATGTCAGTGGGTCCACAAATGCTTCGTCTTCTACCAGCACTGCATTTGATCATCTTTCACTCCTCAGAGGGGCAGATGTTGCTCTTGAGTCCCTTGGAAGGTTCTAGAAGGGTAGGACCTCTTGCTTGCCTGCTTATGCTGTCCTTGTTCTGTGTTAATGAGACATGGACTAAGCACGTCAGTAGTTTTGTTTCTGGGTTGTCACCCACATTACTGGGAAACCATTCCATTTGCAAGTTTTTGGG
>NW_024425564.1:19615333-19642668 GCF_017311325.1 Ursus maritimus
TTCCTGATTATATTGCTCAGCACTGAAATGCCCATTTATTCTCCACTTTGAGATTTTGCTGCCTTGGAGCCAGAAGAAGGTCCGTTTCTCAATAAGTTGAATGATTTTGATTGAGGCAGAGTTCGTTATACTAATGGTGCTTTACGAGCACATTGTCACTTTCTTAAACCATTGCATTTGATCCTAACAACAGCCTTGCAAGTTGGTAGGGAAGGCACTAGTTTCCTTCCTTTACAGATAAGGAAACAGTCAGCTTCTTTGACTACTGCGTGAAGTTGTCCATCCAGTAAAGGATAGCACTGCCTCAGTTCAAAGGATCCCAACACTTAGAGATCTTGTTAAAAATGTATGGATTCCTGAATCCTTCTCCTGTCTTGTAATGGAGTGAGGCTGGGGTGGCACCTGGGAGTCTAGGTTAAAGACCAGTCTTCAAGAATTGGCAGACTGTTCTATTTGAACATCATCATTGGAATTCTGGATTGAAGTTCTAGGAATCCAGCTGCTTTGGGGAGCAGTGCAAATAAATGTAAGTGAGAATATTCACTAGCTGTCTCACAAAAGTTGTTGATATTAGTTTACTTAAAAAATTACATTGGCAGGGTGCCAGGGTGGCTCAGTCAGTTAAGTGTCTGACTTGATTTTGGCTCAGGTCATGATCTCAACCCCCGCGTTGGGCTGAGTGCGGAGCCTGTTTAAGATTCTCTTTCTCCCTTTCCCTCTGCCCCTCGCCCCTCCTCTCTCTTTTAAAAAAAGAAAAGAGAAGAAAAAATTACATTGGCAGTCCTTAATAAGTACAACAGAAGTTGAAAGGTAGAAATATAAAAGTCGATTAATTATTGACTCCATTCTGCTATCACTTTTGGGACCAACTGAGGAAAAACGTAGAAATATAAAAGTCAATTAATTATTGACTTCACTTTACTATCACTTTTGGGACCAATGAGGAAGAGGCTCCCTCTTTTAGATTTTGTTACATTCAATCCATTTATACAACGAACATTTCCTGAATATCTATAATATACCAGGCACAGTGCTAAAAGCTAGAAGTGAAAAGATGAACAAAGCATATTTCTTGCCTTTGAGAGGTTTCTGGTCTATTGGGCAGACAGACATGCAGATTCTAAAAAAATATGATCTATGATATAATTGGGGTGTGGATTATGTGGTTAGGGAACACAGATGGGGAAAGTCAGCTCTGTTGGGATCAAGACAGACTTCAAAAGTTGATGCAGGGTCTTGTCTAAAGTTTTCTGAATGTTCGCGAGTCTCCCACCTTCGTTCCGTGTTGTATGGACAACTTCAGGCTCAGTCCACCCTTTTCATGCAGGGTCTCCTCAAAAGACGAGCTTTGTTCAGAACTGCAGTCCAATGACCCGATGCTCTCCTTTCTCCTAGGCTTCCCACATGCATTGCTTCCTAGGGAAAATCTGAAAATTCAACTTATCGTGAAGCAGATGGGCTCTGCGCGTGAGGCTGTCCCCACGTCCTAGCTTGGGGCAGTAAGGCAATCCTTAGGATGGAAGCCGATAGATTCCACATTCACTGGTTCAGTGGCTGAAGAAGGCTGCCCCCAGATGTGCAGATGTTAGGGGGACAGATGCCAGCCTTCAGCGGGACCAGTGGCCATGCACCCCAAGAACCCTCTGTCTCTCTGCCTTGCTGAGCTGATCCCAATGGACAAGAACCCCAAAGAGAGTTTGGGAAGGGCACCAGGATGAACCTGGCCTGTTCAGACGAACGTCAGTCTACTCTTGGGAGCCCTTCATTGCCCTCATTGAAAGAGCTCCCTGGTAGAGTTTCCCCCTCTTTGATTTAAGGCAATTTTAATTCCTTTTCTTTCAACTGTCACTCCCTCCCCCTTCTCTCCTTCCTACTCTCCCCGCCCCCCACCCCGCAACGGCCTAAACCATTTATCGCCCTTTGCTGTGACAGCAACCGCTATAAATAAAGCCAGAGAGACAGCAGGTATTTCAGGAGAGGGGTGAGGTCACACAAGCTGCCCTTTGAGAGCACGGCTGGGCTCTCCTGAAGTCAAACGGACAGCCTATTTCATGCCCCACCGTCCCTTTGCTGCTATCCTCACCTCGGGCAATATTTTGTTTTCACTGTTTGCTGCTCAGCTCCCTGGAATGTGGAGCTCTTTTGGAGGCTTCTATCTGTCGAGCTGTGTCTGGGTAGCCTTCCTCCTGATGTGGAGAGGGGCCGGGGGCAGGAAGGAAGGGTGGACAGAGCAAGTCCCGAGGGAGAAAGGGGTTTCTAAGACACCAGTACTGAGCATGCTCTCATCTCTGCGATCGGTGACCCTATTTCTTCAGTGATGGATTGGCTTGAAGTGTAACTTCCTGTTTTGGAGGTGGTGATCAAAAATATTAAAGCACTTAAAAGTTGGGCTCCTTTTGTGAAAAAAATTGTAACTTGTGTCACCGGGTGCCTGAAGCAATCAAGGACTTAGGCAACCAGGGCTACCGAATTCTGATCTTGGATGTCTGAATCAAAAGGAGAAAATCAAAGTGGAGAAAAATATGACTATACATTGACTGTCTTTTATGGGCCAGAAAATATTCCTACTGGTCTCATTTATTTGCCCCAAACGCCCCTCTGAGTCGGTATCACTGTTCTCAGGTTAGAGATGTGAAAGCAAGGGCTTGGGGAGTGTAGCAAGCAGAACACAGAGCCCGTGGAAGGCCGGGGATTCAAAGGAAATCCATCTGACTGGCTACTGGGCTAAGAAAAAGGGTTGGCGACTCACTGACTTCAGGGAAGTATACGTATAATGTTCTATTATGAGCAGTTTATATACACTGTGACGGGACTGCGACGTTATTAGGGGTGCCTGAACACAACGGCACTTGGAAGGAGAGAAGGGTTTATGTGGAAAACGGAAGCACATAATAAAGGCTGGGTGTTGCTAAGCAATTCTTAAAGTCTATCTCCCCTGCCCCTTCTCTTCCCTCCCCCTGCCTCTCCTCCTCCCACCCCGCTCTGTCTTTCCCCTCTGACCCCGTCTCTCTCTCTCCTTTTTTCTGTTTTTCCTTCCTTCCCTCTCTTTTTTCCTTTCTTTTTCTTTTTTTCCTTCCTCCCTTTCTCCCTTCCTTTGGGCATTTCTCTCCATCTAGGGACATGATGGACAGTGATACAGTTCCTGCCCTTGAGGAATTTCAGTCCATCTGCTGAGATGACCATAGAGGCAAATTGCTATGATGTCCTATGGTAAGTTCTGGTATAGAGGTTTATGTCCAGTTTTGTAGGTACAGATAAGGGAACAAATCATTTCGCCTGGGGAACATGAGGAGAAGAGAAAGAGAGGAAGTGACATTTCATTTGGCCTTGAACATTGGACAAACATTTCCTTCCATTATAGGAAAGATGATTGTGCCCTTTATATTTGGGGCATGGTAGGACTAGGATAGCTGTACTTTGAGGGTGGTATGATGGCCCTCTTCCAGAAGGACTTGGAATGATTCTTTTGGAAGGCATAGATGTTGACGTGAGTACTAGAGTCTGAGAGGATTTTGAATAGTCACACTAGGCCAAGAGTCCCTGGCCATCAGTGCTATAAAATCTATACTTTTATCCTCCTCTCTTGACCCACACACAGGATAGTGTAGCAAGTCACTCAACTCACATAGACCTCTGGGAAAATCCCAAAGAAACTTGGGAGTAACCTGTTTGTACTTGCAGTGGATTCAATAACATATTTAAGTAATCTGAGTCTCTTCACTCAATAGAATTGCCCTTGAAGAAATGTCCGAAGTCGTTGGGAGAGAATTTCTTTTGTCCTGTGGAAATAAATAAAGACCAAGAAGACCAAGCAAAGGCCATTTATCATTCAGAGCTTGCTACACCAAGGGAGCCAGCCACCATCACTTACTTATGTTTTGGCAGGACTCAGGCAGGCAGACTGGGAAAGCTTTATAGTTGGAAAAAGGGAAGGCTTCAGGTGTGCCCTGATTGGGGGCTGTTGGCCTGGGGTTGCTAGAGGAGGGCAAACTAGGAGTGGGGCGTCCTTGGATTGGGTAGGGGTGCATATTTGGCTTTTCCATGGTTGGTCCTAAGTTGGAAGTGGGGACAAAAATTAGGGAAGCTGTCCATTAATTAATACATTGTTGGTGTCTGAACTGTTAGCACAGATAGTAGTCTGAATGCTCCTAAGTCTGGCTTACAGACAGCAGGCTGGGTCCCTGGGCTGGTTCTCGTAGATGATGGGTTGGTTTCCTGGGCTGGTTCCCGCGGGTTGTGAGTCAGAGCTCTACTTTTATATAGGGTCTTGCCATTGTCCATTTGTATATACAGGCTCTCCGTCCATGGACATGAAATAAGGACTGGCTTCTGGAGTTTTGTTGTTGCTAAGGGTAGAGTCTGTTTGGTAGACACACAAACATGACGGATAAAAAATGTGTGGGAGGAGCTGCGTATAGAATGGAGATGTGCAAGGCTGGGGCGTGTCAGGTGCTCACAAGGTGCCAGGCTGTAGGCGCTGGAGGGGGGCTCCTGGGGGCTGCATCCCCTGGAGGAAGGGACAACTTTTAAGGCTCAGGATATGGTTAGGACATCCCTGGAAATGTCCTATATGGCTTGTTGGCTTGTACGTTCCTCTAGATGCACAGGAATTTGGAGTCCATCCCAATAATAAGCTTGGCCTCTCTCAGATGAAGCCAGGAGCTGGAGCTGTTATAGCTGCTATTAGAAATAAGCTATGACAAGAAGAGAGGCTTTGCTTTGATGGGCCATTGTAACAGGTGTGCTGCGTAGGCTTAGCTGTGTACTAAGTGACTTTCCTCTTCTCTGCCCTCCCCCGAATTCAAAAGCCTTGACTAGAAAGGGGAATCTGGAAAGGGGAATCTTTTTTTATTCCCCCTCCTTAACTACTACCAGGTGTCCTACTCAGGTAGTTGGGTAAAATAGTCAAAATATTTTTATAGGGGCTATAAACAGTTTTACAATATACTTACTGTTTATGAGGAAGGCCAACATGTTGGGAGTTTTGATGGCTGTGACAGGCACACAGCAGAACGGCCAGCGTTCCTCACAGAGTTTTGTTAAAATGCGTTAATCCTAGTCACAAAGCCAAGTATAAAATTTTAGTGGTTTCAGAAACTGTCGCCCTTTTTTATGTCCCTTGTCTGAAGCTCTCTGGAAACCAATGGAACCTGACACAGCTAAACATACTTGCTCCTGTAAGCTGTGTTTACGAGGCCACGTACAGTCACCTGCAGAGGGAGGGTGATGAGGGGGAGGAAAGTGTAAATATCACCTTTTAAATAACGAGTCGACTGACATAAATCAATATTACTAATGTTTTGGGAAACTTTTTCATTTACATTAAAGATTTTTTTTCCCCAACCAAATGGTATCTTTTGACACAGAAAAATGGAACGATTGAAAAAAATTAATCGAAGATAAGGATGCCTAGTTTTTTAAAAAGGCAAGAATGAAACTATAATGAAATGGGACACAGCATCAACTTTTTTTTTTTTTTTGCCAGATCAAGGAGTAAGTTTAAATTATTAGCATCCTCTTTAATAGCCCATAGCAAATAACATAGCTTAATGACCTTAATGATATAAATTCTTGTGAATTAACAACATGCTAGAAAATTATAAAGAGGTTCTTATTAAACAGCACCCACAACCAATGTTGAGAGATGATTACGATTCAGCAGCCGTTCTTTTAAAAGAAACTGTCAAGTATGGCTACACCGAGTTTTTTCTCATTTATAAGGTTAGTGTGTTAAGTCCTGAATGGTCAGGTTACCAGCGGTGGGCTGAAATGGAAAATTCAGCTCCTAACTCTGTGTTCAGAGGAAAAGTGTTCCCAAAATTTCACCTCTGAGCTTTTTTTATGACACTAAACAACAGAGACAGCGAGGGAGGAAAAGATGAATAAGAAAGCTTGTCTAGTCCAAAAGGCAAGTGACACTAACTTTGGTTCATTTTAAAGATGTTCTTTATTTATTTATTCATTTATTTATAGAGCACAAGCAGGAGGAGGGGCAGTGGGAGAGGGAGAGAGAATCTCAAGCAGACTCTGTGCTGAGCCTAGAGCCCGAGACGGGCCTCGATCTCACCACCCATCATGACCTGAGCCAAATTCAAGAGTCGGACTTAACCACCTAGGTACCCCTAGTTCATTTTGCATTATCGAGTCACTTAATTTGTTCAAACAAGACAGGAATGTCTCCATTGGATCTGAAATTAGAAATTAAAAAGCTGGATCCTCAACTGACTGCACCCCCCGGGTGGCCCCATCCGATAAATTCTTTAACAAATGTTTCTCAGAGAGCAACGTGAATTACACAGAAATGTGTGTGTATGGGTTAGTAGAGTGGGGAGGAGACTGGGACAGAGAGGTGGGGGCTGGGGAGGGAGAAGTGGAGGGAGAGAGGAAGGGGAACAGGGTAGGATGAGGCCTGCCTAGAGTACCAGCTGCCTTTGGAGGAGAGAGACTCTCTCTCTGGATCCTCTAATTGTGGGGATGGTAAGAGTTCATCAGTGTAGTCATGAAGGTGATGTGAGTGAAGGGTGCAGACAGAAAGCAGAGCCAACGGGATGGTCCAGAAGCAGCCATAAGACCCCGGGATGGTCTGATAGATGAGGGTGAAACACAGTTATCAGAGCAAAGACCTATACTGGGCTTCTTGGGAGAAAATCCCTGAGAAGTTTAGGCTGATGCCTTTCTAGTTGGGATCATTTGCCCCTCAAAGACTCGTACGTACCCTTCTCCCCCCAGTCACCTAGGCAATGGTGCCTCTAGGTAGTGGATTATGAAGTGGCCACCGATGTCTGTGAAAATAGTTGCTACAACAGATCTTCCTAGAAGCTGGTGGTTTCCATTGGAATAGGCAAAAAGGTACTCAGGCGGAAGGTTCACGGTTGGTGTTTCCTTTTGCTTTATGTTGGTTTTTCAAGATAATGAGAAGGTGTGAAATTCTGGCATCCTTAAAAATCATTTTTTGATAACTTTAGATTGAAGGAACCATATGGTTCCCTTCTGAATATTTTATTTCTTGGAACCCATTTTTACGGTCCTTTGAAGCTTCAAAAATAAACTTCTGAATGACCCACCCCATCTTTGGCTTTGGCGTTCTGGTGGTCTTTTTCTTAGCACGGCTGCAGGCTCCAACAGTGTAGCTGTGATAAAGTAGTTCAAAAGAGATTAAGTTTTTATTTAAATACAAGGCGAGTCACTACTCCAAGTGTGATGATCAGTTCTCCTGGCGGGGGAGGTGCTAAGTGGTCACTACTCTATCCCATGTGGTCTCTGAACCAACTGAGATACGAGTGTGGATAGGGACTACTTTATCGGCTTTCTTTCTGACAAAGCTGGGTTGGAGGATATAGGAGAGTGTTGAAGTAAGAAACAGTCCTCTAATTTTTCCTCTTTGGACTGGGTTGGCTTAACTAGCCAGTAGCAGGCTGGACAGCTGGGAATCTGGCACCCTGGCAGGTGCAGGCTGCTTTCTACCTGGGGAAGAATGTGTGTCTAGCGGGCACTTGAGACAGAGAAATAGCCCAGAGGGGGCAAAGTTAAAATGCTCAGGACTCCCCTCCCAAGCTCACCGTGCAGAGAAGTCATTCCTCCCTTGGTGGGGAGCTAGAGAAAGATAGACAGCTTTCCCCAAAACTTCCAGAAGCCTGGAAATTCCAACTTTTTTTATGGCTTAGCAGGAGCACTTGCCAAAAGATAACCCTTAACCAGATCTTGCCACTTGCCATTACTGGTAGAAGCTGGAAATATCTGTTACTCCAGTTTGCTTCTGTGGGGTATGATTGCCGTGGTCCACGATTGCTGTGGTCCATCTACGTGAGTTCTAGGGTTGATGATTGTTGTGTAGACACAAATTCAGAAAGATTCTCCATACTCTTATAACAATAAATGGAAAAATTGCTAAGTTCAGGGAAAAAAATTCTGATCCATGTGGAGAATGAATCAAACAGGAATAACGTGAATAATAATGATTTCAGGATATACTTTGCCTCGCTTAACAGAGCCCTTTTATCTAGGGTTATGGTATTAAGCAAATAAAAATACTGCTATTTTATTTGGCAGTCCTACCTTCATCCCATTTGTGATGTTAACATTTCCACCTAAATATGTCATTTTTACTTTTTTTTTTTTTGAAGATTTATTTGTTTATTTTAGAGAGAGAAAGAGTGAGTGAGAGAGCGAACATGAGCGGGGGGGGGGCAGCAGGAGAAGGAGAGAGAGAGAGACATCCTCAAGCAGACTTCTTACTGAGAGCAGAGTCCGACACGGGGCTCAATCCCAAGACCGTAAGATCATGACCTGAGCTGAAATCAAGAGCCAGCTGCCTAACCAACTGAGCCACCCAGACACCCCATCGTCTTTACTTTTTTAAATAGAAACAGTTTTATTGAGATATGATTCACATAGTGTGCAAGTCACTCATTTCAAACTACATAATTTCATGATTTTTATTATATTTAAGGGGTTGTGGGTCCTTTGTCACAATCAATTTTAGAGCATTTTGTTGGCTCAAGACGGTCCTCGGCACCCTTGAGCCATCACCTCCAAATTCCCCATCCCTAGCCTTAAGTAACCACTAATCTACTTCCTGTCACTGTAAATGTCCCTATTCTGGACATTTGGTATAAGTGGAATCATACAATATTTGTCCTTTTGTGTCTGACTTCTTTCACTTTGTATAATATTGTCAAGTTTCAAGATTGTGACATGTGTTGGAATTTTATGCCCTTTTATGTTGAATCATATTCCATGGTATGTTTGTACCGTATTTGGTTTATTCATTCATCTGTCAATGGACACCCGGGTTGTTTCTACGTCTTGGCTATTGTGAATATTGCTGCTGTGAAGATGGGTGTATGATTATCAGTTTGAGTCCCGGCTTGCAGTTCTCTTGGTGAGATACCCAGCAGCGGTATCTATTGCTGGGCCATGTGGTAACTCCATGTTTAACTCTTTGAAAAAGTGCCTTGTTTACTTTTAAGCAATGCATTCTTCTCTATGATTTTAATTTTAAAAAAATAATAAGCGGAGCAACCTTCAAATCTCGATCGCTCTTGTTTTTCTAATGAGGTCACAGTCACACAGTGCTATGAAAAGCCCCCTGACTACCTGCTGTCCTACCGCTAATACAAAGCAGGAAAAACAACGCCGAAATTGTCTTGATGTAGCGTCAAAAGCGAAACAGGAAGGGACATTCCTTGCAAAACTGTATTACCAACTGAGAGTGTATTTTTGCAGGATCCTAGAAACCCCTCAAGCCTGGGAATATCTATGAATTTTCAAGGTTTTGCTTGCTCCTTGATGTCAAAACCCAGAGAAGGTATTTTTGATAGTTTGGAAACAAAAACCCCGAGAATCCTTCATGGAAATCTCGACATTAAGCCCGTCTTTCCTTGTCTTGCCCCTTGAATCATTTATTTAAGCGGCAATAATAAAAGGTGTCAGCAATTCAGTTGTAAGCTCTGGAAGATTTCTGTGCGCATTGACCTTTAAGCGTTTGCGTCTTGACAGGTGAGCTGTTCTTAACGTTTCCTGTGAGATATGGTGCAGCCAAGGGGTCAGGCATGCTAATGATAAAATTACCATTTACCTTTTACCTTGGCAAGCTCGGTGCCTGACATTATAAATGTAGGTAACCTTTCACCTGAAGCACTCTTTCTTTTGCTGGGCTAGAGATTCTGTCGGGATGAACCTGCTTATGCTGGCAGAAGTCTTGCGAGGAGAAAAGAATGGAATTTAGTGCATTTTCCGCCCCCCTTTGGGCTTCTTTTCGGGGATGCCTTCTCTCTCTTACTCAGCCTGGATAAAACATGATCTGTACTTGGGAGTGTAGGCCTGGGGAGTGGGGAGGAGGTTCCCTTTGTCATCTTGTGTTCTTGACATTTTTGAAGCATGGCCATTGCTCGCGTTCTTTCTCCAAAGCTGCAGGTATTAATGAGGTTTTATTGGTGGCCTGCTTTCATCTGTAACAGCAGTCCCCTTCCTGCTGATTCCAGTAGAATGGCATTTCAGTGCTACTGGGTACTGGATACGGTTAAGTAATTAGGGGACTCGGTGGCAATTTACAGAGATACATGCTTCAAGTTGGTGCAGAAGAAAAATAAAACACAGAGGGTCACTGGTAATGGAACGGTCTGAAGGGGCAGACGGCAGTTTGGCTGAGTCATGGAAAGCTAAAGAAAAATGATGTTAATGACAACTTCCTGACCTAGCAATTTGCAGCTGTCCAGGCTGTATTTTTTTCCATATTTATTGGTGAGTCTTCGAGCTGTCGTGGGATGACCAAATTCTCTATCAATAACACTTAGCTAAATAGTCCAGGACTCTGCACTGCGCTTAAATTAAAATCAGCATGTTTTTATCATGAGGTGGTAAGTTTCGTTATTGAATGTTTACTTTCTCTGGTGTGTTGAGTGGAGAACATGATATGGAGAGCAGAAGTGGGGGAAAGGAGAAAAGGGCGAGAGAGAGAGTCGAAGCCAGAGGACAAAAAGGAAGGAGGGAAAGATGGATGGAAGGAAGGAAGGGAGAAGGGAAGGAGAGATGGAAGGAAGGAAGGAAGGAAGAAAGGAAGGAAGGAAGGAAGGAGAAAAAGAGGGAGGAGAGAGGAAAAGCCTTACTTTCCCACCCTCGGTCACATTTTATTTGAAGCCTGTCCAGAGCAGGAGACCCCCATCACTGCACGCTGATAAGAGGGCAAATGCTCCCTTAGCCCTGCAAGGTGACCCAGGAGGGCTGTATGGGGCTCTCCTGCATCCCAATGCTCCTCTCCACCTTGGGAGAAATGGATGGTTAATAAGGAACAAGGAACCCAGGATCCCTCACCTCTGCAGAGGTGTCTATCCCTCAGATCCTTTCCCTAACACTGCGCATGGGACTTAAGGACATTCGCCTGGTGGCTGTAAGAATACTTTGTAAACAATGGTAATTAGGAACCCAACAAGTGCTGCCTGGTTGCTTAATATGTCCATTTAGCTCAAAATGTGGTATCTTGTGATTGTCACATGGAGTAAATCTTCAGCCACAAAAAAACTCATTATGGATGTGTTCCGCTAAGGAAATACAAAATTTTTTTGAGCATTTGTAGCATATTCAAACGAAAGCTGGTGCTAATGAAATTATTCTCATGTAATTAGATATATTAAATAATGTCCCAGGTTGGTTCTATGACATGGCTGGACTGCTAATTTTTATTCTTTCCAGGCACGGAGAGAATTCTCTCTGAAGATTTGTGACACAAATAGCCTCAGAAGCTTGCTGATTTTGGAATCAAGGCTGTGCGGAAAGCAGAGCCATGGCATCTTCTTTAAGAAAATTTAGTCTTCTTATTCTTTCTCTCTGAGCTGGTGACCCAGGACGGAGCACACAGTAAAAGCCATTTTCCTTGCAACTCTTGAGCTCAAATCCAATGTGTTGACAAGGTCCCGGCAGGGGCTTCATTCGGGCTGAGTGAATTGGCAGAGTCATTTCCCGGCTTATCAGATCACGTTCCCCTTGTCTTGCTTTATTTTTCGAATCAGCCCCAACTCAGGAGACCAGAATTACAAGAATCCCATTTCCACCAGACAAAGGGCTCAGCCGTGCATTCAGTCATCTGTTCTTCCTCATCCTTCCCTGGGTCTGGAGTGACACGGAGCGAGACAGGGGTTCTGTGTCAAATATTACTCAAGGCTGGACCTTCTAGTCATGTTCCTGGGTACGGGGGGTGGGGGGGAGGATGATTGAGCAGGTGAAGGGGTAGGGGGCAGGGGAGCCAAGAGCTCTTGACATGTGTGGTGAATTCCCTTTTTCCCTTTGTACCTTTAAGTCTCACCTCCAAATTATTTTATTCATTTTACTTAGAAAGGAGTCCTAACCTCAAAAAGAATTGGAAATGATTGCTTTGTCTTCATGACAATTTCATGGAATGATGCCAAAGAAGAAAGGATTCCAAAGAAGCTCTTCTCTTGTCTCTTCTCCATCTACTGCTTTGTTAGTTCTGTTCTCTTTCCTGGGCTCTTGCACGTTGGACACAGTTGTGTTTAAATACAGCGAGGCCACATCTTTCCATGCATTGAAGAGGCAGAAGAGTCAAACTATATGGCCTCCATAGAGAAGAGACTTTTTCTCAGCCTAAGTGAATCATGTTTGCTGGGACAAGCTGGGATTCTAAGCACTTGAGGTTGATGCTGTCTATTCCGGAGAATTCTATATGGGGTGTGTGTGGGTGAGAGAGAGAGAGAGAGGGAGGATGGGAGATTTCTCTCAGCTTGGTTCTTTTAAGAAGACAATATCACAATATCAACAGCGTGAACCTGGGGCATCCAGGGACGTTTGTAAACCTGTGTGGATGGACTTATTCTTCCCGGCCACGAGGGAGACTACTGGTACACTCCTCGCCCTAGGACTTCCATCCTGAAAAGGATAACAAATATGAACAAAATTCCTGACTCTCATCAATCAACCAAGCCTGCCCCTTCCTTTCCAAAGGGTAATGCATTTTGTAGATTGAGTGGGAAACTGAACAGGCAGCCCTCTTTGGGGATGTAGATATCTCTGCTTCTGAAAATGTTTATTGATTCTTCAGGTTTCTCAGAACAACATTAATCATGCAAAAAGGCAAAGGCATGAGCCTCAGAATCCTGGTGGCAGGAGACAGGGGAGCGGATTTTCTTTTTTACAGTAAGACTTATGTCAACACATTTCTGAAAATGAATCAATAGTCAAATAACTCAAGTGACAGATTGATCATTCTGGCAGGGACCAAGGTCTATAAGATGCTATCCAATTAAAACAGAAACAACACATAAGGTATTTTATTTGACATTACTCAATGTTCTACTAATTCCCTCACATTTAATTCATCTTTTTCCTTCAGCCTTTGGATATAGGGAGATAAAATGAAATTTAACCATTAGATTAGAAATATAAACTTGAAGAGTGCTTACCATGATTTCAACTCCAACTTAACAACAAAAAATAAGGTTATACATTCTATGTCAACTAAAAGAGGCTGTTTAATATATTATGCTTATAATATATTATGCTTATATTATCCTTTATAGATAATAGAGCTCTTTTTTTTTTACATCATTTCCATTATAACGTGGTTTCCTTGTAGCTGTTTTTACTTTGAAAAAAAATTTTAGCAAAGTTTTGGCCTTGTGATTTTCCTCTTGTAAAATGGGCTATTTCCCTCCTTGCTTATCAATACAATGTTTCTTTTTCTCTTTTTTGAGTTCTTTGCATGTTGAATGTTGTCTTGGAAGCTCATGAGCCTTTCATAAAAGAGCTTGGGGGTAGACAGGTCAAGGTTCACATTCCTGTCTCTGCCTTTTACTGGCTCCGTGACCTGGGCAGGCTTGCTGGTCCCTTGAAATCTCCATTTGAATGTAAAAGGGATCCTAGTCTGTCCTTTAGGGTGAGCTATATGTCTGGCATGTCCTTTGGCGCTCTTACTACTGCCTAATGTTACAATGTCCATGATCATGATTATTATTATCCCTCTATAAAAACTCTCAGTTAATATTTTTTCATCTGTAAATCTTTATCACAAAAAATGATAAATATCTCTAAAATAAATGACATTCAAAACCATGATTACAAGGCTGTCAAAAATTCTGAATTATCTTGAATTATCAAAGAAAAGTTTTATTTGGGGCCATATAGCTTGAGTAATATGTATATTGTAGTTTATTCTGATCCTCCAAATGGTTTATATGTTATGTACAATGACCTTTGGTTTACTGGAATATTTAATCGAATACCTGAGTAGGCTGAACAATTTTAAGTTCCCGATATTCTGTGTGTCATCAGGCAAATAGACAACGGAGAGAAGTTGTTTCAATTCTGAGTAGTGAGTGAAACCTACAAATAATAGTAGTAAGTCATGTTTAATAAATATTGGTAATAATTATATGATAGGATCACATTGATTATTCCTAAATTTTCTTTTTTCTGTAATATTTCTTGACCTTTGAGAGAGAGCTGGCATTATAAAGTGGCATTTATGAATCTGACAAAATTATTTACTTATTAACAGGCTAGGTGGGGGCAAGGTAGACATTGTCTTGATACCTGTGAGGGTAGGTCATCGTAACCCTAATCTCAGTAGTTTAACACAGCAAAGTTTATATCTTGCTCATGCCTCACATACAATATGATTTGGCAGGAACAGGATGGGCTCTTCAATTTGTGGTGCTTAGTGAAAAAAGGAATTTCAAGATGGTAGCAGTAAAGCATTGAACTCAGTCAGAGGCCCTTTTGAGCAGGGAGCTTGCAAAGGTCACATGACCCTGAAGTTGGTCTGGGGCAGGGGGCTTTGCTCCTGGTGGTCACTCTGAAACTCAGACTGCCTGAGACTTCATCTTGGCAGATACAACGGTGAATGCCGAGGTAGAAGTGACACATGGCACTTGTACAACCGTTCTGTTTGCCTAAGGAAGTCACATGGCTGCATCTAACTGTGGAATTGTCAAGGAAGCACTTTCCTATCAGATGTGGAAACTAGAAATAATTAGTGAACCATGCTTGTGATCACCACTGACTTCCATTTTTTTCTTTTGCGTTGGGACCACACTTAGACAATGGGGGAAAGGAGTCGGGATCCCTAGATGGGAGAGGTGACCATCTCAGCATCACTGGGAGAGGACCAAGGACCCCTTTCAGCACTCACTGTTCCAGGGCATCCTGCCGAGGGGCCAAGGGCTTTCAATTCTGAGACATGTTCTGTACTAGTGGTTCTCAAAGTCTAGCATGCGCAAGAATTACCTTGGGGCTATGTTAAAATCCACCACCCAAATTTCTGATTCAGTAGGTCTGAGGTGGGGTCTGAGCATTTGTATTTTGAACAAGTTCCCAGGGATATTAACCTAGGTTCTCCAGAGAAACAGAACCAGTGGGAAATACAGAGATACAGATGTGTAGAGATAGGTATATAGATGGATGACGAGAGAGCGCGAGCGTCAGATCTACGGTTGGCAAGCTGGAGACCCGAGAAAGTTGATGGTGTAAGCTTCAGTCTAGGTATAAGTCTGAAGGCAAGAGAACACCAACATCCCAGCCTCAAAGATAGGCAGAGAGACAGAATTCCCTTTTTTGCAGCCTTTTTATTCTATTCCTGTTTTCCTCTGACTGCATGAGGTTCCCCCCACCCCCTCTTAGGAAGGGCAATCTGCTTTACTCAGCCTACTGATTCAAATGTTAATCTCATTCAGAAACACTCTCCTAGAAATACCCAGAATAACGTGTGACCACGTATCTGGGCACCAAATGGCCCAGCCAAGTTGACACATGAAATTAACCATCATCACCCAGGTGATGCTGCGGCTGCTGGTCCAGGGATGGCAGTTGGAGAAGCACTAGCTCTCTCCTGTCTCAGAGTCTCCCAGTGGGATTGAGCCTCAGCTGCTCCCAGTGCTAACCTGTTCCATAGCACATCCTTTTTTGATTTCCTTTCTTTCTAGCTCTTTCTTTTCCCCTTCCCTCATCCCATTATTTTTTAGGATCACCTTTCAACTAAATCACTTGCTTTCAAAGTCAACTTTGTGCGGGGGAACCTAACCTAAAACATTTGCCCGTCGCACAGTGTGCAATGATGATTATGTCGGAGAATATGAGCAAGAGGATATTTAGTTATTGTCTTTGTGGGAGGGGGAGCTCATTCCTGTATTTTTTATCTTTAATTTTAGATTACAAGTGATTGTCACCAAGAAGGCTGTTGAAAGTCTGGGCAATATTATCATGCAGGGCAGTGGTGGTCTTTGGTGCTCTCTGCTTTGACTCTCCCTCTTCTGCCTGCTCTTTCTAGTTTCTTCTCGTCTCCTAGGGCACTCACATGGCCCATGCTCCCTCTGTTGCAGCGGAAAGCAAGTGGATGATACTGTTTCACAGGAAAAGGTTATCGACAGATGATTCCTCTCTCAGTTACGTAAAAGACATTTATTGAAAATACTATGTGCTGGGCACATTAGCTAGGCATAGGGAATTATAAGAGATTTATATACACCCAGGCCTTGGAGGTGGGACAAGTATAGTTCCCAAACCTGTTTACACACTAGAGTCACATTGGGAATTCAAAAAGTAGAGTTTCTCAGACCTCATCCTGGGAGAGAAAATAGGTGTTGTGTAGGGTTGGGAACCAATCATTTATGAAAGGGTTCTGAGGAATTCTGACGTGCTATTGGCTGTACAGACCCTGCAGAATGCATTACTCAAAGAAATTCATCTTTAATGAGGAAACTTCAAGGACAATGACAGGCCAGTAGAGGAGATAATGTGGGGCTCAAAGTAGCTGTCCAGGTACCCTAAAAATCACAACATGTAAGGTCAGTAGTATTCTCTATGCCAGGACTCTCCTTAATGTGTTTGATGCTGATGACAAAGGAGTATGATACTGAACGACTGAAATTCGCTAAGGATCTTATTATTTTATGGTGTTAGTTGAATCAGATTTGGCTCATTTCAATTAATAATTCAGGGCATATGCTAAGGCTTCTGCCCTGAGAGTGTCTCCGGGTGTACACTTTCCAAGGCTCAGGTAACGGACAAAGTGAAAAACGGGGAAGTAAAACATGTTAAGGGACTAAGGCGGGCATCATAGCCCATGTTCTGATTCAAATAAACCTTTGGAGTTAAAGGTTCCGGTCCGCAGTATGTCCTCCAGTTCCTCCAAGACTAGTTTGATTGGCTCTTCCTCAAGAGAACTTTTTCTGGGAGTACAAGTCTTGGGCATGATCCTTGGGCAACGAAGGCACTTGACATCAGGGAAACTAAGCAGGGCAACGGGAGGACTGGGCCACGAGGAGTGAGTTTGTCACCCAGCTGGTTTGCAGGTTGAAAAAATCTCTCCTTGAATCCACAATGGAAGTGCCCCAAGCTCCAACCAGCCACACAGCGAAATCTTAAGGTGCAAGAAAATCCTCAGGACTCCACATAGTACCCTTTAAGTACCGAGCTGCTTAAAATATCATTCCGTTTATTGTAATTTGATTTGTGAAATTCCGGCATTTACAATTCAGATCCCCTTCCTAAGGGATTCCCATTTAGGGCCCGTTCCTTTGATTTATTCCAAGCCTCTCTTCGCTTATGGACGCCTGAGATCGTTAGGTAAAATACACATATATGCTCAGAGACAAATGCTTATCATCATTCCCTCAATGAATCATTTACCAGCCCTGACATGTTCTAATGTCCCTAGCGTGCCAGCCGCACCCCCTCCTGCCTCTCGCCTGTCCACGGCGTTCCCTGCCCTCGCCCCTTTAGTTCCCCACATCTCAAAATTTCAAAGAGTATTGCCCCCATCAATCATAGGAATTTAGCTGGCAGCAGGGAAGTGGGGGAGGAGGTTGGATAAGCAGTGGAATCATTATCCAAAAAAAAAAAAAACCACAAAAAGATAATGGCCTCTTTGTTCTGAGGGGGAAGGCGGAAGAGAAGGGCAGATAACGAGGCTCTCTGAGACATCAAAGTCAAGCTGTTTTCAAGACGGTGGTGACGGTGGTGTTTAGGACAGCTCACACCATGGGTGCAGCGCCCTTTGCTAAGGAGAGAAATCCCTCTGCTCTTATGACCAGACTTCCACACACTCAGTGCAGTCTCAGGAGCTCATGCCCAAAGGGCACACATTTCTGCTTTTCCAAGCAAGGACCTTCATCCAAGGTGGTAGTTGAGTTAGGAACCCTGATTCTGGCCTGGCTGGGCTTCAGTTTTCTCATTGCTGGGCCAAGACAGGGTGTGATTCTCATCACTAATTATATGCTCTATTTTCAGCTCTTTCCACTGACTTATAATATGACCTTGGATAAAGAACATGGACCTCTCCGGGTTGTCTTCCCCTCTCCTCCTAGTTTCTTCTCATCTGGCCAGCGTGTGGTTCATTTATTTGTTAGTTGTTGCTGCTGTTGTGTATGTGATATGACTGTATTATTAAAAAAAATGTAAAAAACCCTAAAGAAGGCTTTATCGTGGGTGTTACAGAATCCTTGTTAGTATTTTGCTGTATTTCTTTCCATTCTTTCTTTTTCACTTTAAAAATACAGTCACAGTCGTAGTGAATATCCAATTTTGCAGTTTGCTTTCATGCCTTTTCCTGTGTTGCTAAATTATTTTCATAAACCATGATTTTTAATGGCCTGATAATATCAAGATGTATTTCTTCATCCTTTCTATTTACTCCATCTAGAAAAGATACTGGAATTGAGATATACTTTTTCCACTGAAAAATCCCCCCTGGATTTGCTCTTGCTGTTTCCCAAACAAAAACAAAACCAAAAAATGGGTTCATCTTTTTTTTTTTTTTAAAGATTTTATTTATTTATTCGATAGAGATAGAGACAGCCAGCGAGAGAGGGAACACAAGCAGGGGGAGTGGGAGAGGAAGAAGCAGGCTCATAGTGGAGGAGCCTGATGTGGGGCTCGATCCCATAACGCCGGGATCACGCCCTGAGCTGAAGGCAGACGCTTAACCGCTGTGCCACCCAGGCGCCCCTGGGTTCATCTTTTTGAAAGGTAGTCTGATCATAGACTCTAAGCAAACCATCTGATTCCTCCAACTCTTGGATTAATATAGCCCAAGGAGCATTCCTTGAGTTTTATTCCTAGGATTGCTAGTAAATTATTCTGGATGCTCACTCTCCTTAAAGCCTACAAGAGATCCTGCTAAGACACAGAGATCATGCTGTTAAATCTATTTAAAGCTGCCCCCCGCAAGGGCCATGCCAGGGGAGAGAACTCGCAAAGATCTACAACTGGGGCATGATTGAATTAGATGTGTGACTTTTTCTGTCCCCAGGTTAGCAGGGGAGTCAAAGTGAAGGATTATTTGAACACTTCTGTCCAGATCATCGAGTAGCAGGTGATGCCAAGAGAGCCGCTCTCTTTGTTGGCTTCCCCATGAATGGCCAGCCACCTGAGAAAGTTTTACATTCACTAGGGTGCAATTGCACTGCAGTCATAATAGAAATATTCATATGGGGAGGATAAAACTTTTATTTCAATTATTAAACATCCAAACAACAATTTCAGAAAGTGGTAATTTTTGGACAGTGTTTTCCTTTTTCTTTGATAACTCATTGTTGCGGGTGAATTCATCATGGCCTTACCACGCAACACCCACCAGCTGCTACCCCTCCCACTGTGTTCTTCCAAATTATATAATTGGGATTTACCTTAGATTTGTCTTTCAGTTCTCACTTCCCGCACCGACAAGATCTTATTAATTCCACCACGTACAGTTTACTTCCCCATTCCCCTACCCACACTGCACTATCTCAGTTCATGTTCTTATTTGCTGGTTGACCAGATTTCTGGGCAACCACCCTACCGACCTCATCCAGTGATGTCTGGCCTCTTTGCACCCCATCATGCCTGATCCCATAACCACTCAATTTGTTCTGTTCATTTGCTTTGGGGTCCGAGTTATCTTTCTCAAATGTCCATCTGACCATGGGACTCATGTGCTCACACACCGCCTCGCTCTTACAGTGAAGTCCAGGGTTCTTGGTGTGCCATGCCCTATCTTATCATCTGCTGCCTGCTTCCCTTCCCAGTGTGGTCCTTACTCCAGATTTTGCTGAATCACAATATCAATCGGTGGACTCCAGAAAGATACATTTTTAAAAGGGTCTTTAGGCAATTCTCATGCATCAGAAGCAATCATTTGGAAACTATTCTTCCAACAGCTCAATAAAACGCTATTTGTGCCTCTATTTTTCTGTAATCAAGTCTCAGGGAAGAAAGCATCATAATGTATTTCAGTTACTGAGCCACCAGGGTTGGGGTCCAAGATGGGATCCTGGTATGGTTAATTCTGCATAAAAAGGATTAAACTGCAGGATATTTATGTTGCTCATACCTAAAAAGATTGTATGTTGTAAGCCTGCCCGTGCGCTAACCCAGTTACATTATTCCCCTGTCTTATTTGTTTCTGGGGCAGCATACCTCTCATGCCCGGGTCAAGGCTTAATTTAAAAGGAAGAGAAAGAAACATGGGAATAATAGGGTGATAAATAAGAACAAAAGAAGACTGCCCCACAAGATAATATGGCAAAATGGGAAACACGGGTACCCGACATTTTAGGAAATGGTTATCACGTCCACTTTTGTATATTACCATTTGATTGTATGAAACATGCAACTTTTAAACATGAATTTAATCATATGGGAAACACTTATTATTTACTAACATGGAAAAATATTTTAATAATATTGAAAACATTAGAGAAAATGTCAGGATGCAAAATTGCTTTTGTAATATAACCTCAATTGTGTAAAATATGCACAGAAAAAAGCCTTAGAATATCTCGTTAATATTGGTTCTCCCAGGTGCCGAGATTAGTGATTTTTTTAAATTCTTTTTTTATTTCTCCCCTTGATACTTTCCAAATTTTCTGAGTGAGCAGAGACTACTACAGGAAAATAGGAGCTTGCTTTTATGATTGTCAGTGTTAGGACTTGAGCAGAAAGAGATGCAAAGACGATGGAGAGGTTGGTAATAGGGGGAGAGAGAAAGAGAAAAAAGAGAGAGAGAAAGAGGAGAAGAAAAAGCAAGGACAGAATGTGAAGAAGAAAAGCTCGTCTATGACAATAAGACAAGGGTGCATTTGTTTCGAAGCCTGAGGAAGCGCACATTGTTCTCAGACTTCATCTTCAAATTGGGCCTTTTGGTTTTCTAAGCAGCCAGGTACTGTGACCCGAAGCCACTATTAAAAGACAGCTCTTGTACAATGTACTGGTTTTCTTCATGGTGACACGTGGAAACAGCTTCTTTTTACCATCAGTGTTGAAAGCAGCAAGGAGCTCCTGGCCGTGACTTTGTGCTATTTGCATATTGATGAAGAATCACAGGTTGACAAAGATCCAGTGTTTTAGGAAAATATTTCCTCATGTTCTTTCTGCTGCTTTCCACTCTCCAGAGTCCCCTTGAGTCAAGCAAGGAGGACATGAAGTTCCAACGCTGAGCATCAGTCTGTCCCCTTGTCCCCGGGGCGAGTCCAGGACCTGGCTGTTCCTGTAACAGTCCTGACCCGGAGAGGGGGCTCAAGTCCCTGTAAGATTGGCAGATGGATTAGGCCATGAATATGCAGAAAGCAGGATGAAGGGAATGACTACCCAATGCATAATGACTGAATTACAATTTTAAAATGGAATGAGTTAGATAGTTATTATCAGTGTAATTATTCATAAATGTGCCTAATTATTCATAATTATTCAGAAGCATATTACTTCCCTGATTGCCATAAGTGATCTCTGAGGCCAATTACAATTTGATTCTGGTCACAGGACTCAGTGAGTGTTATTACCCCTTCCGTCGTGGTGAATCCTGAGCTTGGTCTCTGGCCTGACAGCCCTGGGAGCCCTTTATGTCATCTGGCCCTTTAAATACACACAACAAACGCTTGCCTCTAAACCCAGCTGACTTCAAGGCCCCCATTGTCTTTTTTCCCCCCTTGCCAGCCCCAAGCTCCTCTTATTTGGGTTCAGGCTGTTCCTTCGAGGGCTTTCGCTGCTGCTGTTTAATTAGGGCTCTCTTGTTGTCATTTCTGCATTTGATATCTTAATAGCATTGGAGGCCACATGTAGGGGAATGGGGCAAGAATCCGTGCATGTAAAGGTGATGTGGAGAAGCCGGAAGCCGGGAAGTCTTGGCCGTCCTTCAAAGGACGAAGTGTTAAGTCAGGGGTTTCAGACTTCTTGCAAAACTAGAGGCCCTCTCCAGTGAGGGAGTGCAACCATTTTTAACTCACCTACAATAGGCTACAGCTCACCTCCTCCCGGTACACATCGTGCTTCTGGGGATCATTTCAAAAGAGTGTAGCCCAGGAGAATATTTCCAGTTTTTCCAGAGTGATTCCACTTTGACCTCAATGTGGCAAGCCACCGATGTGGGCTCAGGCTTTATACCATGCTCTTCGTGTGCAGGTTCTCATGAACGCACAGACTTCAGAGATGGGGCCACGGCGCAATTTCTAGTTTTTTTTTTTTTTTTCCCTCCCTGGAAAACATTACAGCAATTACCATATTGTGGGACGGCATTATCAAGTGCAAATTAGCATATAGATTAGTTCTGGGGGGCAGGGAGAAGGAGAGGTGCGTTAAGATCTTTAAAATCATGTATGGTTGTGCTACACAGAGTGGTGTGCAGAAATCTTCGGGTCCTGGTTCACCCAACCCCGTGTACACGGTAACCCATCGGGTGGGTGGCAGCCGATAATTTCTAAGGGAACAAAGGCAACTCAGCTCTGATTGTATCTAAGATAGGACCAGGCATTGGGCAGTGTTAAGAAGTTGCAGATGTGTTTGGTGGGTTTGAAGACTCTTAGCAGCTTTTAGTCCCTGGATGGAGACTCCCTGATTTGGTTAGCGAGAACAACCAGATTGGAATACAATTAATTAGAATTACCAAGTTTAGGTTTTGCACTGGGTCCAGGAAAAAAATAGTTAAATTTTTACTGGTGGGGTAAGAAGAAGGACAGAGGAAAGAAGAGTTAATTTGGAACAGAGAGTTTTCCAGAAAGCGTGCCGAAGGATAAAATGCAAGAAACGAGATTGATTGAATTACTGTCTTCTGACGTAAGAATACAAAATAGATTTATTGGAAAATATACATTGATAGGACCCACTTTTTTTTTTTTTTCTGGGGCCTCTAACAATACAGGAGACTGGTTTACAGTCAATCAGTCACTTGGTCACGTTTTTATTGAGTACTGAGTGCGTGCACAACACTGTGAACGGTACCAAATACAGCATATGGCCCACCACAGTTCCTGCATATGATCTTTTGAAGAAACAGGACTGATTATACCTGTGACTGCTGTAGTAGAGAACTTGGAGGGCTGAGTAGTCAAGAAAACATGAATAGGATTTGAGGGTCGACTCAACCATAAAGGATAAGCAGGGTATGAATAAGCACGTATAAGGACATTCCAAGTCAGGGTGATGGACCCCAGGACTCAGGGGTTGAGGAGACACATGAAGGAGGACTGGCCTGACAGAACAGAAGGTCTATGATGGGGTGGTGGGAGGTAAACATGAAATAGGGTAATGGTGTCTAAGTCAAATATCAACTGCTTTCAGTTTTTGTAATCTACTTAAATGAATCTAATAATAACTACTGTGAAAAACTATTGTCGAATAAAAAAGTTCAGTTCTTTTTCCTGATGCCTTCATGGCACATAGTAGGCAGACAATAGTTGCTTCATTAAATTAATGAATTAGTTAAATTAATTTGGTTTAATTTAATTCAATGACAAACCATGTAAGGCCTGCTCAGGGTCCAGGGTTAAGCATGTAACTTTCTCTGTAGCGATTATCATCACTAAGAAACAAATAAAATAAAACACATTTTATTAAATAAACTCAGCTCTTCTTAAAAATAGCCTCCTCAAATCCTTCCTGGGATCACCTCCTCAGCTGTCCTGGTTGGGCGTAGGCTCTGATTGACACGCAGAAGAAACCGCCCCCGCAAAACAGAAAAATAAAGGATGTGTGCATGGACAGGTGAACTGGGAAGACAGATCAAGCCAGAAGGAGCTACACAGAAACTTCTTGTCCCTCTGCAACTTGAAAGGAAAAAACCCAGAAAAATATGCCTCCAGAGCCTGACAGGTAAACAGGGCTACAAAGCGGAACGGGTCCACATGGCTTCTTTGATTGCTGGAGCCAACACTACACATTTCACGGTACGTTAGGTAGAATTTAAAACCTAATCTGGTCCCATGAATGTTTTATCAGTGGTTTTATCAAGGTGCAGATTGCTTGAGAAGAGAGGGATGGGGTAGGGGCATGAAAGGGACGTCCGGCCATATGTAATTCGGTGTGAGGTCCTGCGTCCCAGCCCCCAGCATCATTCATTATGGAAGGCCCCATCACCTCTGCCCCCTGTGAACCCCGAAAAGTCATCTGTGGGTGTTTTTTAGTATCTCTCCCACCGAGATTCTCCAAACGCTGCAAGAGTCTGGGTAAGAAAAGTACAAAGTCTTTGACCTTGGAGAAAAGTGCCTGACACATAGTAGGTGCTCAATAAATATTTGTGGAGCAATATTTGTTGAAAGAACCTTCCCTTTTGTTCAGTGTAAATCACCAGGTCCTGTGGCTTTTATTGCATCTACTGTCTTACTGTCTCTCCCGATCTATTTTCCAACATTGAATACTGGTATTATGGTTGTTTTTTCATTTTGTTCACAAAATGAAATGTCATATTCTTCCAATTAGATCTGAAGCCATTGCAGGACAGGGACCTTTTGTTCCTGTCTGTTCCATAGCATCCAGTGTAATGCTTTGCTCAATACACGTATGTGTCGATTAGTGACTGTGGAGGGCACCTGTCACCCGGTGGAATGGGCACTAGATTGGGAAATCAAAAAATCAGGTTTCTCTGCACTCTGACAGGCAACTGAGAGTGGAGAAGCCATGATCTCTTTGAGCCTCAGCGTGATCGTATGTAAATTATGGGTAATTCATATCTTACCTGTATAACGGGATCAGATGAATTGGATTGTCAGGATCAAATACATTACTATACGCTAAAGTGTTCGAGCAAGGACTTCTTGGATTTAGCTGTGATGATACAGTACATACATGATCATTTCTGAGTTTGAGGCATTCCCAGCCTAAGGAAGAACGGAGCCTCGAAAGCCTTAATGAAATAGAGATGAGCTAATGTTATTGTTCTTTTTTTGACTTGGTTGCAACTGGATTCAGGCTAGTCCAAAGCCAGGATGCCTTGTCTTCTCTTCTGACACCATGTGATAGCTGAGATCACTGGTTCAGTAATAAATAGCCTTGAGCATGAGAAGCACCTCCATCCAAATAGGAATTTATGCTGAGCACAGAGAAAATGAAAGACTATCCTGTCTGAGATTAGGTGAACAAAACCAACAAGCTATGCAGATGCCATCAAACCCAGGTCTATAGGGCATGAGATGCCCTGGACAAAAGTTTGAAAAGGCTCTGGTAGAGAGCTGCTTGGAGTTGTTACTAACATACAGTATGATGGGAAGGGTGAATTTTCCCATGATTGTTAGGATAGACTGGTCCTAGACCTTTTTACTAGTCCTTATTTCCCTCATCTGCCTGTCATACTGGCGGATTCCCAAGCCATCGCTCATCAAGGACTCACCATTGGCCAACTGGCCAACCACCACAGTTTTGGACATTATTCCCTTTCATTCGGTTTACCATTGAGCACACCATGATTTCCATTATAATTTAGTCTCTCCCCAGCAAACACTTCTCTACTTAGTATGGATCTTTGAGGTTATACAAACAGTGTAATAATCTTGATGAGTTATCCTAACAGGTTTTGAAGACATTTTCTCACTTTATGCCTTAGCCGTGTTCCTGAGAGCAACAGGCTAGTAACCCTCAAATAAAAAAATCTAGAGAATGTGATTAATTGATTAATCAGCTTGATTAATCTTGACTAGGTTAGGGCCAGCTAATAAGTATTTTCAAACGCTTCCTAAGTGGTTATAATTGGAGCTACAGTTTAGGAATAGTTACATGAATAGACGTTCCTGAGCCATATTATCAACATGCACTGATGTTTAAAGAAATAGTCAATGACCCTTTTGTTCCCACCATCCTAAGTTTGCATTTGAAAGTCTGACTGTATATATAATAGTGTGTGTGTATAAATAATATATGAATGACACCACTCTACAGACTTTATTACACAAGAGAGCTCCTGTGGTACACAGAGAAGGTATCCTAACTCCTGTATGTACATTGTTTCTACTTATACCCTCAATTGACCTATAATCTTGTAGAAGTTATCACATAATATGTATTCATATTTATATGTAGTACATCAAATGAGAAACATCTACAAATTCTGCGAGGTTCAAAAAGCCTTATTTTCCCACTATAGTACTTTGGGTGGCATCTTTTTTTGTTTGTTTAAACTTTTTATTATGGACATTTAAAAACATACACAGAAATAGAATGACGTACTCAGTGCCCACTTACTAATCATCCAACTTCAATAATTATCAATGTTTTGTCCATTCGGTGTCTTGTCTTATCTTCATCCTTTACCTTCTAAGCCCCATCCCTGATCGAGACTATCCTAACCTTATACTTCTTGTCCTTCCTGTTAAAAATCTTTTTTTTTTAAAAGATTTTATTTATTTATTCGACAGAGATAGAGACAGCCAGCGAGAGAGGGAACACAAGCAGGGGGAGTGGGAGAGGAAGAAGCAGGCTCATAGCGGAGGAGCCTGATGTGGGGCTCGATCCCATAACGCCGGGATCACGCCCTGAGCCGAAGGCAGACGCTTAACCGCTGTGCCACCCAGGCGCCCCTTCCTGTTAAAAATCTGAATAATTATTTAATATTACATTGCCAACAACCCTCCCTCATCCCTGATTGAAGAGGCAGGCTGTAATTCCGTCTCTGGTTTGCAAGGTTTCCTGCAAAACCTAAAACCCTTAAGCTATGTTCTTGCAGACTGGGACATTAGCAAGATCTCTCGATTGAATTACAGAATTGCATTCCACCAAGGATTCAGTTTTGTAGAGTACTTAACATTGAACTACATGAGGAGGCACAGGAGTAATGGGTCTTTTCAGCAATATCATCTTTTTTTCCTTCCATAAATCAAAGGCGGTATTGTAGGACCTTTCGTTTTGTGGCGTGAATGGAGTTAAAAGTATACAAGGGCTGGAACTAGCCCCCAAATTAGAGCCCTTCTGTCATTTCCTGAAGGTTTATTCTCTTACCTATAGTTGTTAATGTGAATCATTGAAGAATCTGAGATCTTTTCTATGATTTGAAACTTTTTTGGAGGCCAGATTCAATGGTGTCATTGACTTACAAGCTCAGACAATAAATTACCTAACTCATTTCTGCCTTCTGCCAGTGACCAAAGTATTTTGGGGGCGCTTCCCATGCAGCGGGGTGCTTTACCCTCCAGCCTAGAGCATCAGTATTTCTAGGTGGCTGCGGGCTCGGAGGCAGCCTGCACCCTCTTCTGGGTTGACTCTGGCAGTATGGTAAAGAGAACATTGAGGAGAATCTCCCATCCGCAGGAGGGTCCATGGGCAACAGCTTCAGAGAGGAAACGCCACATGGGACCCTGCCCGGGAGCTCAGACCTGGAAGATGTGCTCCAGTCTGGATTCAATGCCTTCCATAATTTTATCACAGTGGTTCTGAACCTCAGAGTTTCAACCCTCTGGTGTCTTCTGTTACTTTAAGAAGTATCTGGATTTTCTGGAACGTTTCTCAAAACAATACTTAATTTCACGTCACTTTTCTTAAAAAACCAAACTCGTATAATGTTGCCTACCAATCTGGGAGCAGAGGGAGGGAAAGAGAAAGCTTTGGAAATTTGGAAACCAAAATCTTATAGATCTTTTTTTTTTTTTTTT
>NW_024425564.1:19642678-19669821 GCF_017311325.1 Ursus maritimus
TTTTTTTGGTGGGGGGGGGGCGGCGGGGAGCTGTTTGTTCTATGCCCTGATTGTGGTGGTGTTAACACAAACCTACATGTGTGTGAAAATCCATAGACCTGTACACCAAAGGAAAAAAGTCAATGTTATTGTGTTATAGTTTGAGAAATAAGCTAAATTGTTAATCGGGGAGAATATAAAGCTTCTAGCTCTTTTCAAGGTTGAAAGTACAGAGAAGCCAGTGCATGAATATTGAAAATCCTGGAAAGGAAAGGGAAATAGCACCTTGGGATCGTCAGTTATTTTAGAAGTTGTTTACATTTTTTAAGCTTTAAAAAACGATTAGTTATTATGCAAATGATATTATAATAACTATAACATAAATGAGCTTTTAAAAAGGTCCCAAGAATCTGTTTGCATAAATAAAAAAATCCTGAAGGATTTCCTTAAGCTCTGCTCTCCTTTCTGTTTACTGGAGAAAGGCTACCCAGCTCGAAGCTTCCTGGCGAGAAGGTGCTCACTCCTGCCAGTGAGGCCCGAGGACAACCAGCCTCCGCCCCACTCCAGACCCCACTCCAGACCTGCTGCATCAGAAGCTACCTTTTAGCAAGAGAGCCCTCGGTTACTCACCTGCACGTGAACATTTGAGGCTGGTTGGAGGCTTCTAGTTGCCATGGAGATTGCTGCCGAGTCCTCAAGTAGATCCTTCCTTGGACGGTGACCACCAGCAACCCCCCCCCCCCCCCCCCGCAGGGGAGAGGCTGGGTGTACGCCCGGAATTCCTTCCAGCACCTTGAGACCAGAGCATATCAGAGTTTCCTAAAGAAGTTTATCTTAATTCCATTTTAAGTATCACGGACAGTATTTGAGGCTTACTTTCCCCTAAGCTATTTACGTTTATCCTAAAACATCTGCTCTTTCTCCTAAATTAAAAAAAAAAAGTTTATTTGATTATAGTCTTATAGTCGACACACAATGTTCCATTAGTTTCAGGTGTACAGCCTGGTGGTCCAACTTGTCTACACGTTATGCTGTGCTCCCCACAGGTGCAGTGGCCGTCTGTCACGTGCAATGCTCTCCTAATCCCATTGACTATATTCTCTGGGCTGTGCCTTTAATTTATTCCGTAACTGGAAGCCTGAGTCTCCCACTCCCCTTCACCTATATTTCCCATCCCCAGCCCTGTATCCCTCTCCCCTGACCCTTATCCCCTCAAGCAACCATCAGTTTGTTATAATCATCTCCTTAGCTGGGTTGAGGGGAGCAGGCTGAGGTATTGGGGAGTGGGTAGACTCCAGGAGAAACAAGGGATTTAACCGCAAGTTATGGAAGGTGCTTGTTAGCAATGATAGGTGCCTGGGGCGGAAAGAGTTCCCTTGTCTCACAATGCTTGGTGGGGACAGAATTGTTCCATGCATGACCACTGTGGTCACACACACGTTTGTGGGAGGCTCTGCTGGGAATGCTTTGTCCTGAGCATGTTTTCTGACTAACGTCCAGATGAGATTTTCTCTAGGTTCTGAGTATTGTGCAGAGAGGCTCCAGTCTGTGGGTGAGCTCCCATGCAAGAACTGTAAGACCAGTTGTCCTTTCCCTATGGGTGACATGACGGCATCCACATGCTTTTAACTTGATGCAGAAAAAAAATTCCTGGTGAAAAAAAAAGAGTTAGCACCAGCTGAGATTGCTTCCATCATATATTTTTCTTTTTAATTAATATTTCATGACCAGTTAACCAGCAGTCTGTTATCCTTCTAATAAAGAAAAAGGTATTATAACCAATAAAATATATTTATTGCCTTCATTTTAAAGTCTTAATTAAGGACCTAGCTCTCGTGAAAGTCTTCTTTAAAATACCACCAGAAGTGCACAATAAAGAGTGAAAGATGCCTTTGTATGCTAAAGAAGAAACATACTTTCTTATGGTTAGGCCATTCCATGTGTTTCCTGGACACATTTATAAATCCATGTGGTAGTCTGTTTGTTATGGAAGAGGTAGAAATATGCCCACAAGTAAAAATATGGCTCTGTTGTTTGCTCGGTGTAGATTTTGAATAGAACATGTGTATGCTATAGAATCATTCTCACATTTAAGGAATTCAGAGTTTTGTTTTTGTTTTTGTTTTGCTTTTGTAAAGTAAATATAAAGATATAATGCAGCTCTAAGTTATGGAAGTAATTTAGGAACATGTTATAAGAAAAGGGGTTTAACGCTTACAGGATCATCTGAAAGGGGCATAACCCCTATATCTAGAGCCATGGCTAGCTTTCTCCTCGGATGCTTAAGTGGTGGGTTCCAGGAATTGCCATCTGGTCGGCAGAGCTGCACTATTGAAAATTCTGTGCGAGGCGGCTAGAGCAAGAGCCTAGCGAATTCATTCTCAGGTGGCTAGATACCAGTTAGGCCAGAGTAAGTAAACAGATTCTAAACCGAAGCATTTCTTCATCTTTTGTACATTTAGAGCTCCTGACTGCACTCATCGGAGAAGCTGGAGAAGCTGGAGAAGCTGGGAGGCAGTCTGCACACTCTCCTCTCCGTTAGGGCTGGTTATTGTATGACGAGTTTTTCCGAGCTCCTCCTATTTTTCTCAATTACTTTGCAATGCCTTCTTATGCTTTATAATTTGATTCAAATATAGATAAAAATCGTAGTTTTATGAGTGAAATGGAGCTTTGGAAATATTCTACTTTATTTAATTTTTCATTTGAAGAAAAGAACGTATAAAGACTTCAAATAATTTGTTCGAGGTGGGACAGCCGGCTAGTGGCATCTCTTTCTATCTCGTGATCATTCTAGAACTGAAGGAAGCGAAATTCCCATGTGTGCATCCGGTTTGGTCCGTGGCCTTTAAAAGCGCTGGGTAAAGTGTTATTTAACTTACTCCTTGCTAGTTCTTAGGCGACTGGCGTAAATCCAAAATGTGTTTCATCTACCCCAGCAATAAAAGGGGGCGAGCAACTTTTTCCGCAAATTAAAATGAAAGAAATAGTTACTTTTAGGCAGGAAGACTATTTCAAAGGCACTGTGACGATCCATGAATCCCCCCTGTTGGGATTCTGTTGAAAAGTTTTAAAAATCGGGACCATTTTGATTAATTGTTTTTGCAATAAAGTCATTTAAAAAACGTTGGAAAAATCTACCGTAATCCTTACAATGTTCAGAATTCTAACTAGATGGAATATATCTCTTTTATTTGATCATACTCACTTTTACGAGTGAGTGCTTATAAATCTGTAGTCACAGGTTTTGCAAATATGAAGTGCAAGTTCAGAATATTAAATACCAGCAATTCTCGCGTGAGCACCCTGGAAGGTGAAATTATTTCTCCAGTTGTTTCTGTGTCCATGTAGAGTCATCAATGGACTTTTTTTTTATTGGTGTTTCTTCTCACCAGTGTGTTTAATCCTGTTGGCTCAAAGCTTAATGGGAAGGCAAAGCAAAATAACTTCCACTGATAGTAATAAGAATCGTAAAACTGAGAAAGAACCATCTGTGGATTCATATTTTTATGATACTAGATTGGTTTTGGTAGGTATTCAGGTTAAAAAACAGCAAACAAAAATCTAAACCGTTCTTCCAGTGGTATTTTCTTTCTGCGGTTGAGTGATGGAAAGAAGGCACTAGTGTGCCACCTGGTGGTTGAAGATGGATTGGCATGGTAGACGCCCATGTTTGTGGTTTTTTTTTTTTGTTTTTTGGGTTTTTTTTTGTTTTTGACTTCCATTTTAACCTATTTTAAAAAGTACTAAGATTTCCTTAACTACCAATTCTTTCCTTAGGCACGTTTATTTATTTATTTTTACTCTAAAGAATACTTATCAAATACTATTATTCTGTTTAAAGATCAAAAATAAGCTTTAAAATTAAAATAAACAATCACCTTGACTGTGCTTTTCTTATTATACATATCTATGGACATTTACCATTTGAATTCTACCCATAAAGATATTTAATTAAATTTGGATACCACTAAGGACTGTATGTAAAAATTATGCCATCCCCAGCTACATAATTGTAAGGAATTGTATATTAAGATATTAGAGATTATTTCATCTCTGTGGACCACCGGTTCACTCTTCAAATAAACATTGATTTCCACTGTTTGAAGTATGATTAGATGCTCAAGGCTCAACGTTTTCAGTGTACATCCTGTCTGTTTGGTAGCACAGTCAACAATAATTACAAAATATTATTCCCTGTAGTTAACCTTACCTTTTTTTTTTTTTAAGATTTTACAAAAAATTTGTTTGAGAGAGAGAAAGAGAGGGAGAGAGCACAAGCAGGGGGAGGGGCAGAGGGAGAGGGAGAAGCAGAGTCCCAGCTGAGCAGAGCAATGTGGGGCTCGATCCCAGGACTCCGGGACCATGACTCGAGCCAAAGGCAGACACTCAACTGACTGAGCCACCCAGGCTCCCCTAACCTTACCTGTCTTAAGTCTGATACGTTTTTATATTCTAGACTGTGGTTATGGGCATTACATGTATATGGCAGATCCGTTATACAACTCAAGCTCCCCAAGTCTATTGGAGCTAGGTATTGGATTTTAAGATTTTTATCCTACTTTGTATTATGCTTTGTGTATCTGAAACCCTAGCTCAAGTTCCATGAGATGAGTGTTTGGGGATCTTCTAATCAGGGTCGCTAAAGAAAAATTTCAGAAATGGTAATTTACTTACTATCACAGGCCTGGATATATCTTTTGGTCCTTTGTCTTTTTTCAAAGACTGCCTTTAAAATCAGAGCCCAGGGGCGCCTGGGTGGCACAGCGGTTGCGCGCCTGCCTTCGGCTCAGGGCGTGATCCCGGCGTTATGGGATCGAGCCCCACATCAGGCTCCTCCGCTATGAGCCTGCTTCTTCCTCTCCCACTCCCCCTGCTTGTGTTCCCTCTCTCGCTGGCTGTCTCTCTGTCAAGTAAATAAATAAAATCTTAAAAAAAAAAATAAATAAATAAAATAAAATCAGAGCCCAAAGAAGTTTGGACAGTGTAGTTAAATTAAACTCATGATGTAGCGTTCTAAAGTTCGCCTTATGAAATTGAACTTGAAATTGCATATTTTCTTACTGACGATGAAATCCTAATTTTGTTCTGTTGGGAACTTTTAGACTTTTTTTTGAAGGTTAAATTGTATCTTTTTTTTTTTTTTTTTTTTCCCTGTAGCTTTGCACAGGCCTTTGGCTAAAAACAATAACACTCTTATTTAACCTGTTCTAACACTTATGATCCTTGAGGTTATGGAGAGCTTTAAATAGGTTATAATCCCAGAAGTTACAGCATGCATTTACATTCTATTTAAGCAGAAGAGGAAGCAAGAAGATATTGCTAGATAAAGAGAAAACTGCATTAATTTGATTGCTTAAAAATATTGTGAATAATGATTCTCTTTTGTGTAAGATCATGAAACAGAAAATATGATTTATTTCTGGTTTTGAAACTTTGATGTTCTTTATTCTGAGGTCATTCCATCATCTTCAGTCAAAAAGACAATATCTTATTAATCTGTCTTCATTCCTAACATAATGGCATTAGTGAAATGTCATATCAAGGGCACAATGTCATATTATATTATAATAAGTCCTTCCTTTCATCCTTTTTTTTTTTTTTTTTGTACAGAGCCAGATGATGAAACATTGCTGGTGAGTGGCACCCCCAGTTTTTGGTGCAATCTTTGACGCAAATGTTGCAACTCATTCAAGGATATAGAAGTCACTGTCCAAAGTCCTTACTGATTAGAGAAACTATCTTCATTAGGCAGTAAGTCGTAATCACCTAAGTCTTGCATTTTTTGTTGACTTTTCAGGAAATGGTAGTAGGCAGCATGGTGGAGAGGAAAGAACCTTCAACTTGGAGTCTGGCTCTTCCATTATTTATTTTTTAAATTTTTATTTATTTATTATTATTTTTTAAAGATTTTAAAAAATTTGAGAGAGAGGAAGAGAGCATGAGCAGGGGGAGGGGCAGAGGGCGAAGCAGAGTCCCCAAGGAGCAGGGCGCCCGTCAAGGGGCTCGATCTGAGGACTCCAGGACCATGAGCTAAGCTGAAGGCAGATGCTTAACTGACTGAGCCACCCGGGTGCCCAGAAGAGGTTTATTTCTTTTTTTTTTTTTTTTAAAGATTTTATTTATTTATTCAACAGGATAGAGACAGCCAGCGAGAGAGGGAACACAAGCAGGGGAAGTGGGAGAGGAAGAAGCAGGCTCATAGAAGAGGAGCCTGATGTGGGGCTCGATCCCATAACGCCGGGATCACGCCCTGAGCCGAAGGCAGACGCTTAACCGCTGTGCCACCCAGGCGCCCCAGAAGAGGTTTATTTCTGACTGGATTTCCTGTATATTAAGCTAGTTCTGCAACTAACTGCCTATAAGACATTGGGCAAATCATTCGACATACCTGGGCCTCATACGGAGCAGAAAGTAACTTGGGACATAAAGTAATAGAGCAGTAATTACCACGACCTGATTCTTGGGTCTACCTGTGGCTCAGACTTTAAGCAGGCGGTGAGTCATCTCGGACCACAGGGCTTGTGTGTGTCCCTCGCTCTGCGCGCGCTCTTCACCAGGCTGATGGGGTCCGAGGGCAAAGGCCCTCAAGTGCACACAGACGCAGGATGGAGGGTTAGGCGGGGGAGACAGAAGGTAGCAGCCTTCTGCATTTATCTTTCTTGGAAAGTAAAGCGAACAACAGACTTTGGAGGGAATCAAACTCAAAAGGAGTCCCGATCCCCAAGGGCAGTGCCTAAAAACAAAGTCAAGGGCAGGTGCCTGCTTGGTAATGAGTAGGAAGAAGGGCTCACTCAGAGAAGAACAGTAAGAGCAAGAAGAGGATGTAGATTAGTTTTGAAATATTTCCCATCAAAACAGGTGAAGAAGAGCTTTCCCTTGTGCGGAGTGAGGACACCGTGATGGCTCTCAGAACGGTCTCGTGTACCTTTAGTAGACTGTCATGCTTAAAACCATGTTACGGGCCATAGCTAGTTCTCATAAGGATGTGCTATGGTCAGATAGCGTCTCCCCGAATTAACACGGTGAAGTCTTTACCCCCACCACTGCAGAATGGGACCTTGTCTGGAGATCGGGTCAGCACAGATATCATTAAAGTTCACATGAGATCATTAGGGTGGGCTTGGTCCAACACGACTGGTGTCCTGATAGAAAGGGAAAATTTGGGTACAGACGTGCACGAAGGGAAAACGCCACGGGCACATGAATGCTGAAACTGAGATGCTATAGCGACTAGCCAAGAAATGCCAAAGATTACCAGCAAATCACCAGATTCCAGGGGAGAGGCCTGGAACAGGGCCCTCAGAGGGAACCGGCCCTGCCAACACCCTGAGCTCAGACTTCCAGCCTCCAGAAATGGGGGACAGTCAATATCGGTCGCTAACACTGCCCAGCCTGTGTACTTTGTTACGGCTGCCCTCACACAGTCCAGATAGGATGTCATAGGTCTAGCATCTCTCATTACTTCTTCTCGGGGGCTTGAGAGGGGCTTGCCTGATAATAGATAAGATGCTCAGTTCCATGTCAATTTCGGACAAAAGCAGCTATTCTTTTTAGGACGTCCCCAATATTGCACGAGACACTCTGACACTAAAAAGTTACTCATTGTTCTTTGAAAGGCAAGTTTCCGTGCTTGCATCTAATGAGCCTTTGTGGAGTACCTTGTCACAGTCAAGTTCATTTACTCGAACGGAACAGATTCTGGTGCTTGTAGAGGAGGTGAAAGAGGAGAAGCGCGCACGCTTTAAGGCTTCTGTCTCAATGAGGTTTATTTCTGACTATAGTTACATACGTTAGGCTACATTTGCAACTAACTAGCTGTAAGCCATTGCACAAATCATTTGATGTGTCTGGGCCTCAGTCTTCTCATTTGCTAGATGAGGGAGCAGAACTGTATGCTTTCAAAGGTCCCTTCCAGCTCTGAATTGTCTGTCATTCTAGGAAATTCTTCTTAAAGGCATATTTAAAAAAGCCCAGCGTATCAAAGCATTAGACAGTGCTTAGCTATTTTTATGGTTTGGATCAAAAATATAAGCTGTCACTTCTTGGGAAGCTTTATTACCTCCTTTTCTTAGCAAAGGCTGAAGTTTAATATCATTATGGTACCCCTTAATGAGGATTCCCTAATTTAGGAGGGCGTTCATGATAATGATCACTTAAAAAGATCACTGGTTTGAGAAATGGTTCAAGTCTTAATGGGTGCTGGAATGAAGGCTGAGTGATTACTTCTTAACTGGGCTGGTGGTGTTGATGTTTGCTCTGCTAATTGTACTTAATATACTGTGAAGTTTTTTCAGGGCTCCTGTTGCTCTGAGCGATGGCACTACACTGGGTGAGGCGTTGAGCTTGGAGCCTTTATTTGTGGACTATCACACAAGCGTTAATAATGAAAGTATCTTGGATTTATTTTTAGGTAACTTATTAGAGGGCGTGCCCTGGGGTTGGCCCAGGAGTTTTGCACCTTCCTTCCACATGGCTTCTTAGACATGCAGATAATTTTACCCATCAGTTTATAAGAGCCCAGGAGTTGGTAAGGTTGCCAATGGTTCTGACAAAAGGGACCAGATCACTATTCCTCAAAGACAGTTCTAGAGTTTTCTTTATGAGAGCCAATGGGCATTTCATACTGGGACTTATTGGGAAGTTGGGGTGGAGGGAATGTGACGGTCAGGAACAAAGGCAAGGGAAAGAAAATAGTCCTGATGCAAAGCTATGAGGACCCCTTTGCTTTTATGGTGAGCTTGGCAGAACACCCGCTTCACAGCAGGAACCTTGCACTGGGGCTCAGGGAAGAGGCCTGGCCTTGGTCTCCTTTGTGAGGGTCACAGGGGGACTGTTGGCATGACTGATAGTAAGCTCACATCTTGAATCATTCACAAACCCAATAAACCCTAATCCTTAACATAAAGAGATCTAGAAGATTCTACGTATCCCCGGTGAGTCAATTTGTCCTGTCTGATATGTGATTTTATAAAAAGTGTTAATTACCCCAAAATGGAGAGTGTGGGCCCACCCTACTAGTTACTTACCTGACATCAGTCCCCCCTTCTTGCTAATGGAATCCTGACTTCCTTTGGGCTGCAGTGTGTCAGCTTCCTGGGGATGGTTCGCCATTGATCCAAGTGATGGTAATCATCTTGCCCTCCTGGTTCCAAACTTCGGGGGCAGCTGGCAAGTGCCACGTGTCCTAATTCTGGCCAATGAGACGAAAGGAAGTCTGTGGTGGGGCTCCTGAAAAAAGCAGACATCAATGGCGGATGCCAGCCCTTCCTAGTTGGCTTCCCTACGTCTTGCTGCCTCTCACTGGAATCCGCTGAAGCTGCCTGGGGTTTGAAGTCGGAGGGATGGTAGGGAGGAAGGATTGAAGGAGTCTGTCTGTGTCTTTCACTTCACTGGCCCACAGATTACTCCAAACCTCAGACCTCTGGACATTTTGTTGTATCAGGTCCTCTCCGTTCTTGCCTTTGGGCTGCATCATTAAGAGAACTATTTTAAATATTCCTGCAGTTAATCCCACTGTTGCAGCAGAAGGGGGCTGACTTGCATCCAGAGAGAAAGCGATATTACCTGGGAGAAACAGCGCTCCCGGAAACGAACGATTATCAGTTGTTATAGTTTTCCTTGCCTCAAACTGTTTCTTGATGAGAATAAGGCAGCTCTGCACCCCGCAGACTTTGTCTTCTATTTATGTTCTACATACATAAAGAACCATGCCCAGCAAACTCTAACAGACATAATTATAAATAACGGGAGTGGTTCTGTATATACACTGTATTCACGGAAACAGTTGCTGGCTTTGCTTTGTAAGGCCCTCATCAGCTTTAGTGGGCTAGAGAAAGCTATCCCACAAATCGAAGGTTGGTTTCATAATTTAGGCTGTACTTTTTCTCCAAAGATTGTATGAGGGTTGAGAAACAAGATAAGTAATTTAACTGGACCGAGGAAAGTCATCCAGATCTGAAAACCAGGTGTCTGATATTTCCACTAAGATTTATTGCCCTGTGTGTCAGCCGGCCCAGGCTGAGCATTCCTGAGTAATTAGGAGTCACTTCATTGGCAGGTGGGTACTGACCTCGCCTTGCAAAGCTCTCTAAAGCGTGTGAGCCAGAGTCCACCCCTTTTTCCAGCATACCTTTGCAGCAATATCCTGGCAGATACTTTATGACATGCTGCCATTGACATAAAGCTTGCATGAACTACATTACATTGCCCTGAGCCCCAGGCTACTGGGGAAAAATGGTAAGTGTTCGAAGTTTAAGCTAAATAATATGCTTTTAATGAGATCGTGTGCGTTGCAGATCAAAAGCATCACCAAGAGGTAAAAAGTTCAAAAAGGCCTTTACACGTAGGGTGAATTTGACCAAAGCAGTTCTCGTGATCTTTCTGATAGAATTTTAAAAAATGGTTTTAAGTTTCTGATCCCAGATGTCACACTTCAGTGGGTTTCCCTCTTCCCTTCCCTCACACAGACATGGGAGGGGTTTTGGGGTAGTGGATTTATTAGCAGGGAAATAACAATGCTTTGTAACCTGCGGTGCTGCACGTCACCGGGTCTGGAAGCAGGTGGACTGGGATCTGGGTGGTCTGGCCATCTGAAGGGACATCATCTCTTCAAAACATTGGGAAAAAGCACACAAGCAACATCAGTTAAGAGAATTTAAGTTTTGCTTAAACCCCATCCACTTCATGAGACTCTCCAAGAAATCTCAGTTAGAATCAAGAGAAGGGAGGGAGAAAGAAATGAACAATTTGCTGAGTGCCTATTAATATAAATAAGAAGAAAGTGTTGTCGGGGTCTTTAGATGCCATTTCATTTAATCCCGAAAGGATCCTTGTGAGGTGGTAGTTATTAATAATCTGTTCCTCCGCTGAATTTTATTTTCAACCATACGTATGGCATTTACTATCATCATCCTTGTGCGAAATTTTGTTAATATCAGTCTTGACCTTTATTTAAACTGCGTGCCGTGAGACAGCAGAGGTGGGGTGACTTCCTGCTGTCATTGCTAGCCAACGGTGTGCTGGCCCCAGAACTAAGTTCCCTTGTGGGCATCACCTCTTTTAGGATGGAGTTTGGCTTTGTGTTGCTCAGTTCATAGACAAAGACATTGTCTGAGAGACTGGGGAACCTGCTTCCACTCCTCCAGCCAGGTTGTGGCGGAGCTGAAATCTGAACCCAGGGCTGTGAGTGTGAAAGGGCACATTTCTCTGGTATGCTCTGCTGCCTCCAATCTTTGCATTGTCCGTGGCATCTAGTGTTTCAGCCTTTGTTCAGCTGAATCCTTGCACTGTGAGTCATCCATTTTCCAACAGGTAGCTCTGTCGGCCAGCCTGTGATCACCGCATTGCAAACCACTTCAGCGCATTTGGCCGGCACCCTCTCAACATTCTCCGAAGGACCGGCAGTATGGGCACCACCTGGGAACTGTCTAGGAAAGCACATTCTCCAGGACTTCCCTAGACTTTTGCAATCCGGGCTGGGACTCAGCAATGTGGTTTTAATTATGCTTTCTAGGTGATCTGTAGGCATGGGGAAGCTCGGAGAGAACTTTTATTTTTTATTTTGTTAAAGATTTTATTTATTTGAGAGAGGAGTGGGGGAGGGCAGAAGGAGAGGAAGAAGCAGACTTCCTGATGAGCGGGGACCCTGAGGCGGGGCTTGATCCCAGGACCCTGAGATCATGACCTGAGCTGAAGGCAGACGCTTAACAGACTGAGCCACCCAGGGTCCCCATCACAGAGCACTGTCTTAACTGGTTTCTATATCCAGCATACATTATTTAATCTATCCTTTAGAAAGCTGCCACTGACTTCTGAAACACACCACGCATCGTGCCCTATAAGATTTAACTGCAACATCGGAGCGAGGCCCTGAACCCACTTTGTGCTTCTGTGCAGGCACCCGCAACATTTTATTTGAGGGCTTTGCTGACCTGTTAACTCTCATTGACCATGAATGTTTTGAAGGACTTGGTCTTCTTCATCTTCACAGACCTCACGCCTAATGCTCTGAAAACAATTTATTGAACAAATTAAGGGAACTTCAAGTCATATGTCATTTTCTTGCGGCAAGAGGCAAACGCTGTTATTCGATCTGACAAGTTTACAAGGATGACTGCAATTTCTTATTCTAAGTTTTTTGACAATAGGTTTTCCCCCAATTAAAAAAAAATAGCCAGGAATTGGGGGCTATAATTACATGAGTAAAGCCCCTTGTTAGAAGTCATCAACAGACGTAACCATTGTTCTAGTAAAGAACCCACACGATAGTGGATGCAGATGACCCGGGAAGCCACCATTTTGTAAGGAAGCGATTGTCCATTTGTTGGCAAAGTGGTTTTTTTGCAAATAAGAAAGATTAAAATGGGTGTGTTCCATTCTGTCCCACTCCTGAAAGTTTGGTCAGGGACCCCAAATTTAAAATTTTGTCATTAACAGGTCCATTATCTTTCCTTCTTTTGTTTTTTTATTTTTTTTAATAATATTTTTTTATTATGTTATGTTAGTCACCATACAGTACATCCCTGGTTTTTGATGCAAAGTTCCATGATGCATTACTTGCGTATAACACCCAGTGCACCATGCAATACGTGCCCTCCTTACTACCCGTAACCGGCCTATCCTTCTTTCGTTTTTTAGCATTCAGAGTTAGGCATTTCTTTTCAAGTCGACAGGGAAGGGGATTGACAAGAGGCAATTTTAAGGCTGCTGAAGATTCTGTTTTATAGATTAAACACTGAAGCTTATAGAGTTTCCATAATATAACGAAAGTTCCACTGGTGGTGAGACTGGGATTGAACTCAGGTCTGTTTTTTTTCTTTTCCCTGTAACACTGACTTCTCAAGAGAGGGATTCCCAAAGGCCTGAGCCTCAGGGTCAAATGAAGAGCCTTTTCAAAAAAAAAACAACAAAAAAAAACCACAAATACACATTTTGAAGTGCCACCAGAGCCCTAATAAGTTAGAATGTTGAGGGTAAATTCAGGGGAATTTGTATTTTAAAACACATTAGGGTATTTATTTGTTAAATCTTGATACTCAGATGTGTTTGAGAAGTATGGAAATGGGCAGACTCATATATTCAGGGAGATCTGAACCTGCCTCAGGCAATAAGTGGGCTACCTACCACTAATTTAGTAGTTCTCAGAGTGACCCCCACGCGGCAGCAACCGCATCACTTGGAAACTTGCTAAAGATGCCCGTGCTCCATCCATAACCCCCTAATGAGAAGCCCAATTAACACCTGGAAATCTATTCTGTAATAGTTTTCCAGTGATTCTGATGTGTGCTAAAATTTCAGAAACACTAATCTCATTGATTACTGTAAAAATGCCCATCGTCCATAGAGGGACAGATGTCTAAGCTCTTATCCGTCACTCATAGCTCAGTGAAGTGAAGATTATAAGTGCACACACCCTGCCCCTGGAGATGGGGAAGCAGCAGCAGGGAGGGCTGGAGAGAGGTGTGGGAATCTGTGAACTTAGGAAGGGGGGCAGGTCAACCACGAACAATCTCTAAGACTTCCCAATTTTGCCTCAGGCCAACCCTGCCTATGTTCCTTCTTGCCTTTCTTCTAAGAAGTAAATGTCAAAAGTAGTTTTCTTTGAAGGCGACATAGGTATTTAACACCTCAAACAGCTAGAATCCTACCAGACAGTTTTATGATGTGATAATTTACCTCCTACAAGTAAGTACTCTTTGCCAGGTAGAATTTAACCAGCGAAATTTGGGTTTCAGAAAGGAATTCAGCCGAGGCAGTTTCTCTTGCTTTTTGAAGGCAAATCTGATTGACTTCTTTTTAATTGGAAAATTAAGTTCCTTTGGGCTCATTGCATCACTAAAAGGATGGACCAATTATTGGTCGATAAAACAGTGTGACCAGGGATTCCTGTGGTTTAAAAACATGAAATGAAGCCCTCCAATCTTTCTTTTGCACAGTATAAAATGAACGTGTTAATTCTTTCTGCTTTAAAAAATGTATTTAAGTAAAATATTCCTTACCCTTCTTCTAAATATATTCAAGTAATTATGTGCAGATCAGGTGTTGGCAACTGTATTGGATCTTGGGGATACAGTGATGAACAAGATAAGATCTTGAGCCCAAGTAGCTTCTAGTCCAGTGAGAAGCTTGTAGTCATAATTAACACTATATATATATATATATATATATATATATATATATATATAGTATAGAATATAGTGCATACTATATTCTCCATCAGAGATCTTGATGCCCAAGCTACGCCTGGATAGTAGTTACATAGTTGCCCATACGAATTTACTCATAAGAATGTCAAGCACATAGGTCAAGTCAAGAGAATAACTATCCCTTTGGGCATATCAAATAGAGGGAATTTAACATAGGGGACTGGCTACAGGAACGTTAGAAGGGTCCAGGAGAAGGACCGGTCAGTGGGGCACTCAGAGGTTACCAACAGGAGGAAGGGCTGGAGGGACTCGGAAAAAGTGGTGGTTTTATCAGACACCAGGAGCTGTGTCCTTTGGGTGGTTCTAGAACCACAGTGGAGACCTCTTAGTTGGAGCTGGAATCCTCGACAGCTGCAGCTGCTTCTAGAGATGCCTGTGGAAGTAGAGCAAGAAGGAAGGAAACCCTGGTTTCCCCCTTGGGTATCATGTTGGAAAGTGCACTTTAGCTCTATTGAGGGGAAGGGGCTGGGACAAGGACAGCAGATGTAGGGACACTCTGAAGGAGGCTATCGTAGTAATCCAAATGTTAGATGTGGTTTTTCGTAAGGGTTGGAGGAAGTGCCCCTTTTTAGGAATAATTCAAAGAAAAGTCACATGTTACTTGCCTAATCCTGTTAGAATTTTATTTTTCAATGTTTGCTCTTAATTGTTGACAGGCCCTTTGGCTGTGGGTGGCTCTCGAGAAGCCTTGGTTTTTTTTGTGTCTCTTCAGTGGTCTCCTCACAAGGCCCCATCCTCATGGTCCGTGGTCTGCACTCTGGGGCTGCTCCTGAGTCTGGTGGGACCCTCTCTCTTTGATGAGATGACAGCAGACCCATGCATGTTTATGATATCTTCCACTTGTCATTCGACTCTTCAGAAGTATCGTTAGCTCCCTTTCCAGGCTGCACACACCTGCCTCTTTCTCTGGTGCTTGGAGCCGGGTTGNGGAATGCCGACCATGTTGCTTCCCTGGGCTCTTTTGGCTTCATAATGATGCGTTGTCCCCTGGAGGTGTTGTCTATGGTTCTGCTGAGAACTGTCCAGAGCGAGTGGTCTCCATGCTGGCAGTAGCATCTAGAAGTACACTGCATTCTTCTGCCAGCATCTCCCACTTGGCCTGCATTGAACAAACCTAAAGAGAGCCAAGAGGGCAAAGGAGTCAGGAAACCACCATCCTTGTGATACTGAACAGGGGAAAGTGGAGAATGGATCTGAGAACAAATCGTCCCATGGGGGCAAACTCAGCCGTCCTCTGACAGAATTTCTCATCAACTCGATCAGAATAAGAAAGTTTTAGAGCAGATCAGGATCACTCCCTGTTGGGTGGGGGGTGGGGGGAAGACCATGGAGAGATGTACCCATGGAGAGCAGCAGAGATATGGAGGTCAGAGCTGTGCAGGGGGCACAGTTCCATTAAGAGCTGTTTCAGAACCAAGATTCTTAGATTCTCTGCTAATACCCTCTCTCAACACATTAAAAAACAAAACAAAACACTTCTTTCCTCTTGCACCAGAGCTTGAAAATCTGCCTTCTCTACTCAGAGGAGATCAGTTTAACTGTTGACTCCATACGGGTATCAGTGTGTCGGCATTGATTGGCCCCTTAGATACTCAGAGCAGGAACGCTTGGCTCGAAGCAACAAATTACAAGCATCATGCAAAAGCAAACATATTTTGGTCAACAGGGTCCTCCTGGGCTCTTGTCTCTGCCATTGGAAAAAACTCTGCCTAGAAGTCTGATTGTCACGGTTGTACCGGAACCATTGCAAGTTGAGTATATAGACGTCAGCTTTAGGACACGACTTCCTAAGGACCAATTTTTATCCTCAATTTATTGTAGACCCAAAATTTGTAAAATACAATATATTTTAAAAACTTTATTCAAGAAGGACCGACAAAGCAGCAGCTCAAATATTTTTATTAGATTCAACAGGCATAAAATTAGCTCATTCGATTGTGCTGGAAGTTTCTAAACTCTTACTCCCCATTTTGTCCTTGTCCTAGACAAGCCAAACATTTTCCCGACAGCTTCTGGCCCACTGTCCACACTTGCTCTGAATATGCCAACTGAGATTGTCTTTGATTGCTGGAGGCCGCTCCGGAGAAAGCTGGTTTTTCCCACTCCTGCCTTCTGACCTGTGAGTTTCTGGAAGCTACAACCAAGATGTAACAAAAGGCAGGGGCCGTGAATCAGAAAGAACCGGGTGCAGAAGAGCTCGGAGGAGACCACTGAGCAATAGCTGAGAAGAATCTCCCCCATTCTGCTTGGCATAGGTCTGCATTCTGGCTCAGTGGAATGGGGCGCCTAGCTTTTTTCCAACCACTTCATTTTATGTTCTTTCGAGGCTGACAACTTGGAAAAGGCAGCAGACATATCTAAAAATGACAGTTATCTTCAGGGAAAGGAAAATGGCAAATATTAGACAAAAAAAGTATGAAGTAAATTTTTCACCCTGAAGGGCCAAAGAAATCATTAGAGTTATCTGACAGCCTCAGTCTCCAGGCACGTGACCTGCCTGCTGGCTATCTCATTGCTATTTATATGATCCAGGGTGTCTGTCTTATAGCCGGGGTTGAAATCAGGTGGGATCTATAGGAACTCAGATATGGCCCAGAGTGAAAGAAACCAGAAAACCCTGATACCTGTCTTTAAATTCTAGATTCCAAATTATTCACCTTTAGTTTATAATTAGTTACTCTTCTCCCAACACACACACACACACACACACACACACACGCTTTTATTCTTTCCTCCCCCAAAACATCACATTGAGCAAAATAAAACTTCAGGAGTTCATTACCAGGCCTCGTCCACAAGCTATTACTATGCTTACAGAATGGGTATCGAAACAAAGTAAAATAAAAAGAGCTGCTCTTTGCCCAGGGTAAGATATTCAAATAAATTACGGAATGGAAAGTTCCAAATCCTTCTCTTGCTTTTTCTTGACACTGACATCTACCAAATTTCTCGTTAAAAAAGTTGCCATCATTGAAATGTTATTAGGGTCCTATCACTCAAGTTCAAATACATACCAACGAATCTATTGTCAGATGCAATTACATAGGGATGGAGCGTTTCTCTCCGGTTGAGAAATAGGTTCTGTCTCATGGCCTTTATTAAAGTTTAAAGGAAGTGTTGACTTGGTGGGAGAGAAAGGGGTGGGGGCCGAGCTTTCTTGGAGCTGACCTTCAGGAGCTCTGTGCCTGCAGCACTCCCATTAAGCACGGCGGGACGCCGTCGGGTTGGCGAAAAAATGTTAAAAAATAAACAGAAGCAGACCGCCCCCCCAACCCCCAAATTAGCCCCCCCGAATTCATCTCCCGAGATCGCTCTGCGGTTTGGACATGGCTGTGGGCGTAACGCGTGTTTCGAGGGAGAGTTTGATCCTTCTTCCACCGGCAGCTAAAATCCCGAGCCATATGTCGGCATGTTTACCAAAGAGAAGCCTGACTCCCTTCTCTTCCTACGGTTTCAGCCATAGATTCTAATCACCAGAACTGAAAACTCTGTTCCCACCATCTTTTGACAAGTTAAAGTTTCTCCATTTCTGCCCTTCAGCCTGATTTAAAAAAAAAAAAATTCAAAACCTCCATCCCCATCGAAATTCTTACTACTGCCAAGCATCTGCTTTCTCTCTGAAGATCACATCATCTTCTTTTTGACTAGGTTGTACATTTAAGACCTGAGAACTGTGACCCCTGTTGCCTAGCAACTGAGAAACTCAGGCCTCGGCCCTGGTGGGTAAGATGAGAAAAGGTCAATTAATGTGGCAGGCCTGTCCTTATCAATATGCCACTGTGGCAGCTACTTTTATTTTTTTATAGTAATATATCATAATCAGTTTTGTAGGTCTTTATACTATGGTTCTCCCTTTTGAATAAAAGCATAACTAAGACTTGAGGGGATGTCTGATATAACAGAAAATGTAACCATAAAAAAAAAAAAAAACCAGAATAGAAATCATCTGACGCTGAGTACCCTGCCGGGCTGCCTGAGGCACTTACACATTTCCATTGAGTTATTTTATGATCAGGCCAGTATGTTATTGAAATATTATCTCTTTAGCCTTTCTCATTCTGATAAGAAATGACAGGCTCTCAGAACAGTAATACATACAGAGTACAAAATAGGGAGCTGTGGACAAAATTCAGCTGGGGTAAAGAACACTGGCTTTGGAGAATTGTCATTGAAACCCATCATCTGGGGTGGTTTTTTCAAATCGGGCGCAGAGCACGTCCTAATGTCCGCTTGAATTGTGATGAGATTTGGAGCCTCTGTCGATGATTAAATTTAGAACAATTACTGAAGAGCATTAAAGAAAAAGTCCATGCTGTTTTTAGCAACCTCATTTAAGATACACTTTCTTTAGTAAGGCATGCAATGCTGTGATGTTTGCAATGCACAGGTAAGAGTGACGGTCAGGCGTTGAAGGGTCGCTCATGAAAACAGCGTAAGGAGACGTAACTAAGAATATAAAATCTCAAGTTAAATATTTGAGGGGGCCGGTAGTCTGATTTTGGAAGCTTTGTTATCTCATTTATAAAGCTTTCACAAGAGGAAAGGTGATCTTATCACTGTTTACTTATTGATTCTTTATCGTTTAACATGGAAGTCGTTCCATATAGACAAGATCGATACGTCCATACTTACAGATATGTAAGGCAGAATGTGGTCCCTTGTTTAGGCAACAAGAGACCCAGGCTTTATTCTCCCCTCTGCATTGATTAGCCGATGTGATCTCGAACAATCTGCGAACCCCCAGGGTCTCAGCGCTGACCACCTATAAAACGAAGAAGGTGTGGGGTGCCTGGGTGGCACAGCGGTTAAGCGTCTGCCTTCGGCTCAGGGCGTGATCCCGGCGTTCTGGGATCGAGCCCCACATCAGGCTTCTCTGCTAGGAGCCTGCTTCTTCCTCTCCCACTCCCCCTGCTTGTGTTCCCTCTCTCGCTGGCTGTCTCTATCTCTGTCAAATAAATAAAATCTTAAAAAAAAAAAAACGAAGAAGGTGAACTGCGTACTTTCTAGAGCTCTTTCCTGTGATTCCCCCGTCCTCCATCAGCCGCACGTTCCCTCTGCTCTGTCTTCCCTCATCTAGACGATACATGTAATCACATTTTGTTCCATAAAAATGATACACTTGCGATTTTACATCGTCACCACTTTGTATAGTTTGAGACTTTGTGAACTTCAGACAAATGACATTCAAGAGGACGTACATTTCGGTATTCCCGATATTGGCATCATTTTTGCGTTGTATGCATTGACCTTCCGCACACGCGAAGGTAGCATTTTCTTCTGTCCAGGCTGGTCTCTGTGAACTTATGGGATTCATGCCTGTTTTGATTTTTTTCTTCTTTTCTTTCTTTCTTTTTTCCAGAGCATTGATGTAGAAGCATATGTCTCCCTCCTCACAAATGCTACAGTGAATCATCTCAGCCTCTCTGTAAAATTTTAACTTAATGGAGTCCTGGCATTTCTGATGAGACGAGGAACTTAATTTTATAGAACAACCTATTGAACAAGCTGTTCTTGGACATTCCCATCTCAACTAAATGTTAAAAGTATTAAAATTCACATTAGCGCAAGAGGAAATTTTGCATGGGTAATCCTTTAATACAGTGTTTTATGGCTCTATTAGCTGCACAGCAGCTGGTGACATGATGAATTTAATCCATTAAAAAATTCAGTAAGAGGTTTAAAAGTCAGCTTTTTAAAACATTATCTTGCTGCAAAGAAAGAGAACTTCTCCTCGGGGCCAGAACCAGGCTGGCCTCACACTGTGGCAGGTGTGGGGGACGCACCTGCATGACAAACTTTCCTGAGCTCGGAGATGTGCACCCAGAGACGGCTGGAGTGATGAGCGGGAAGCCGGGATGGGGGAATCGGAAGGGGCTGCTGACCGTCTCTGCCTGACATCTTCCACTTGCACCGTGATTTGCAAAGACGGTTTCCCATGAATATTGAAGATGGTGTTGTTTTTCAATGGGTTAAGTATGTTTGTGTAGGTGTATGTATTTATGGAAAATCAGAAATTCCCTGAGCCTTTAGTGATATAATTATTTCTCTTAAGACATTACTAAGAAAAGATTTCTGATTTTTGATATAAATAAGCTTCTGCAAAGTCACTTATGTAAACAAGCTTTGGCCCCAGGGATCTAGTCTCACCTTGAGGAAATTCTCCCAATCTTTATCTCTGTGGAGCATCAGGAGGGAGTTTGGGGACAGGGCAGCTAAGTTGTATCTTGGATGGCTGGGTAGGTGAGAGTCCCGTCTAGGAATGGGATGGTACTGTCATGTCTTAGACACTAGCCGTAACATTCTTCATTTTTCTTTCCAAATTGTGACTTGTTTTTCCAAAATGAGACATAAAATCTACATTGTCCACTCCCTACCAATAGATTTTGTGAATTACTAGGTAGGATTAATTGTTTTCAGAGTCAAATATGTAACAAACATGTCTTTCTTTATTGTTTTTAAAGATTTTATTTATTCATTTGAGAGAGAGAGAGCACAAGCAGAGGGAGCAGCAGGCAGAGGGAGAGGGAGAAGCAGACTCCCCGCTGAGCAGGGAGCCTGATGTGGGACTCGATCCTAGGACCCTGGGATCATGAGCTGAGCTGAGGGCAGATGCTTAACCATCTGAGCCACCCAGGCGCTCCCAAACATGTATTTCTGAGCAGAGATGGTAACAGGTTATCTTGGATCAAGTTGCCTCGCATCTGTAAACCAGTTTGTTATTATATCCAACCCTGGTGCATTGAAAAACAGGTAGCTGAACTTTGGAGTGGTTTTTGTCTAAATAACTCCTTTATATAATTCCCATGTTAATGCAAATTCCCTCATTTTAACTCCTCACTTAGCAGAACTTGACGTAGGTGGGAAAATGCTGTTTCTTGTGGGACGGCTGTTATGAATCATAAGAGCAAAACTGAAATCCACTTCCCTGCATTGCAGGAGACCTCTAATGGTCCCTACAGTTTAAACAAACCACCAGGCTGAAAACGGAAACAGCTATTGTAGTCTCGAGGATAAAAATTGGTTTATTTTTCTTCCAACATGAAATGCTTTTTTGTTTCTCAAAGTGCACTGGTTACTTGGCTATGAAATGCCCTTCCTTTTGTCCCATGGAAGGAGACATGAACATTCTAGCATATTATTTTCCATATTCGCCTCCCCCAAATACTGCCAAGAGTTTACCTTTTAATGGGAAGTTCAACGTATTTAGGCAACAGCTGAACTTGAGAGCTGATTGCTGTTAGCTTGAGTGAAATCTGTTTTGATAATATCTCATCCTGTGTTTGAGGCTGATTGATGTAGATACATCCCCCCTCCCCTCTCGCCAATGCTTTTACAAAGACGCCTTTCATGGGTGTGCAGTAATGTGTTTCTCTTTCCAATCTATATGGTTCCTGGTGACTGAGCGTGTTGTGGGAAGGGTTATGCAGTCTGAGAGCTCGACTAATGACACTGCCTTTTTTTTTTTAAACAAAACACAAACTCCACTAAAATGATTTCCTTATTGAAAAAAAATGCATAACCGAAATCCAGCCAATAGTGTCATCATAAACCAGCCGCATTTCCCCGTATATACTATTTTCATAAGCAAGAGAAATTCTGGTTGACATTTCAGATTTTATAGTCAAGGATAAAGCACACGCAGAATAATCAGATCTTCTCAACCAGTGTGGGTATTATGATAGGATTTGGTATGTCACTACCATTTCCAAAGAATTTCGAAATGAGAGCAATTTGGGCTTCTGGATGGTTCGATGGAGCCCAGTGAATCTTGAATGGCCACAGCAGGATAGTCCATGTTGGGCCACATGGGGTTACTCGATGTGGAATTAATTAATCCTAGCTTCTGAGAAAAAGTCCTCAGCCTCTTCTGTTTTCTCTGCTTCCCAGTTAGCCACGCTCCTCGCCTGGTGCATGAAGAAGCCATGGATGGTCTCTGTGCATTGTCTCCTACAGTATTTGTTACTTCAGTTAGCTCAAAAGTTCACCCGTGCCAAAATCAACATTTTACACACCAATTATTTAAGAAATAGCCTGAGGAAGCAAATGTTTAGCCATTTAGAGGCCCAGTGCAACGCCATCCAGCGGCTGTTACCTATTGATAAGGTAAGGCTTGTGGTTACGAGATTCCAAGCTGCTTTGCCCTTCTGAGCTCTCTGTCCCGGAGACCACCCACTAGGTTGCCTAGCGCCATTCCCTCAGACAGGTAAGCCCCCCTCCTCCCAAGAAGTCCCTTGCTGTCTTCCTCTTCTGAGTGGTGACCTGGATGCTGTGAGGGGCTTCCCCACATGCAACCCTGTGCCTCCTGTGGTCATATCTATCTTTTTCCTTGATCAGCCCCACATTCCTCAAGCAACTGGCCTCTTCGGCCTCCTCTGCCTCCTCCCTCCTCCTTTCCTTCCTCTTCCCGTTTCTCTTTCTCCTTCTTCTTCTTCACAATGCACCGAGGAGTGACTGCTGTGCACTGAGAGGAGATGGAGCAGGAAGGGTATAGAGATTTAAAAAAGGCTGCCAGAGTTGACACAACCTTGACTATGTCGTGACAGAAGGCCCTACCGCACTGGCTGCCATAGGGAACTCCCCTCTGCGCAAGACACAGGCTTGTCCTCAGGAAGCTTCAGGCTCTCTGGGCGGACAGCACAGTTAACCATAAAAGAGAGCAGAGCGGTGGTCACTCCTGACTTGTGTTCCCATACTCCATAAGCTGGCTTCTTCCTCTGCTCCCTTTCTGCCATCATTCACTTATCCTTGGGTTCTGTGGATTTCGATCCTTCTTATATGACCAGCAGTGTCATGGGCACTGAGATATAGCAGAGAATGAAGCAAAAACATGACTTAGGTTATGATGCAGGGGAAATGTCAACCAGATGGGAGGGAAAACTCAGAGAAACCTCACTGTTTCGAGCTCTAGGAGATTACAGGGAGGGAAGAAGAGAGAGGACAATAGTGCAGGGGGTAGAGGCAAGGACCCTTTTTTATCACTCTCCAGGCTGAGATTGGGGGCTGGAGGTCCTGTACAACCTGCAGGCTCTCCTGGGAGAAGTCTAGAAAGCTGGGCCTGACCGAATATGGCAACACTCCTGTGAATTCCTAGTAACCTCAGGAAGTACTCCCGGTGGAAACCGGGCTCTTTGGCTAACTTTTTTTCAGAAAATACCGCACACTACACAGTCCTTCAAGACAATTCTTTTCAGAGTTTCTGTACGCTGATCACCAGGGGATGCTGTTAAAATGCAGATGTTGACTCAGTGGGCTTGCATGGGGTGTGTGATTCTGCATTTCTAGCCGGTGCCCAAGTGTTGGGATGCTGCTGGTCCATGAACCATATTTTTATTTTTTTTAAAGATTTTATTTATTTATTCGACAGAGAGAGAGACATCCAGCGAGAGAGGGAACACAAGCAGGGGGAGTGGGAGAGGAAGAAGCAGGCTCATAGCGGAAGAGCCTGACGTGGGGCTCGATCACAGAACTCCGGGATCACGCCCTGAGCCGAAGGCAGACGCTTAACCGCTGTGCCACCCAGGCGCCCCCATGAACCATATTTTTAGAGACAAAGTTCACGAGATTCTTTCTACCTCTTAGTCTATTAAAAGTGCTAAGAAATCCTCCACTAATTCATCCAGTTTTATTAGTCTAACATGGTCATTTACAAAGCTATCTAGCTACAGAAAGCAATGGGAGCTTTTGGAATACAGTTTAGAAAACATTACACTATCAGCCACATGGGATTTCACTGCATTGTCAATCAAGAATTCTATTTATCGGGTATGAGCATGCATGCACTGGAGTGTGTCATGTGTAAGCGTGTCATATAAATCTGTGCGGTGGATTGTAGTTTTTGCACAAATAGCTACAACATTATTTCCCATCCTAGATGGGAACCTTGCAGAAGCTTGCCAGCTCCTCATCCAAAGTGAAGTCTATGTTTCCTCCCCTCCAATGGGACCTGCGCCTGTGTGACAGTCTCAGTGAGTGGAGCACAGTAAGAGTGTGATTTCTGGGATCAGGAAAGGTGGCAAAATTTCCATGTGCTCTGTCTCAGGACACTTGCTCTGAGCCTTCAGTCACCACTGTGAAGCCGGTTACCCTGAGACTGACTTGTGCAGAGACCACCCAGAGAAGAAAGAGTAGGAGAGAGTGGGAGGGAGAGTGGGAGGAGGGTTGCCTACCCTTCCAGCACCCAGCTGTTTGGAGCTCCCCCCAGCCCAGGCATGAAACATGCATCAAAGGCTTTCTATGTGACCTTGGTCAGATCTCAGCTCCTGCTACAGATTGCTTGCAACTGATGGAAGACCTCAGATGAGAACTGCTTAGCTGAGGGGCGCCTGGGTGGCACAGCGGTTAAGCGTCTGCCTTCGGCTCAGGGTGTGATCCCAGCGTTGTGGGATCGAGCCCCACATCAGGCTCCTCTGCTAGGAGCCTTCTTCTTCCTCTCTCACTCCCCCTGCTTGTGTTCCCTCTCTCGCTGGCTGTCTCTATCTCTGTCAAATAAATAAAAAAAATCTTAAAAAAAAAAAAGAACTGCTTAGCTGAGCCCAGTTAGCCCCCAGATTTATAAGCAAAATACGTGACTGCTATTGTTTTAAGCCACTGCTTCTGGAGTGGTTTTATGCAACAAATAGATGTCCAAGAGAGTCTAAATAATAAAACACTAATCACACTGAAGACTTGCTTTTTTATATTCACGTAGGGTCAAGGAAAGACTTGGTACCATCTTTGAGCTGAGAAAAAAAAATACCTTAGTCTTAGAATTTTCCTATGAATGGAGTTCTCATTGTCTGTAGCTAGTATCCAAAGCTTAGGCACCCTTTCCTCATACCCATCCAAGAATAAGGGTGTATTCCATAATGCCAGATGACACGTCTGATAAACAAGCAGACACCCATTAAAATGAATGACTGTCAAAATTTTTTCATGCTTATTTGTTATTAACGACAGAGAATGTGAAGGTGCAATTCAAATAGTTTATTATTGTTATATGTTTGTAGCAATATATTACAGTTTACGCCTTGGCTTGGAAGTTGATTACAAGTTTTATGAGACTGAGTGCCTGTTATTGGCAATCTTGATGTTTTCCTTTTCCCTGTAACATGTCACAGGCAATTGATTTATATGTAGTCAACGATTTTTTTATATTATTTCATTTCAATGAAAAAATTAAAGAAGAAAGTGTGTAGTAGGGAGTAGAAAGAGGATAATGAAGGTTACATCAGTCATATGGAAGGATTTTAAAGTGTATTAATAATATCTGCGTTCTCTGTGGAATCCATTCTAAGAACATTTTATATTCTTTGTGAGAGACAAAACAAGTCATCAGAGACTTTTTATAAACACAGGTGGTGCTTATTAACTGAGAAATAAAAATTTTACTCTCCTGATGATTAGCCTAGACAAGTTTTCATGTGCTCCTGCACTTTTGGAAAATGGTTCTTATTTCTTTTCCTAGTTTTCCTCTCCATTCTGATTACTCTCATTCTATATGAACAGCTTGAGTTAGTGGTGCAGTGACATCTAAAAGATCTCTGACAGATTTTGGGGGGGAGGGTATTAGCAATCTAGTTTATAATGATCATTGTAATAAAATATGGCGCTACCCAAATTTAACAGACATGGCCATGAAACCTCAATACAAATAAAGACCTCATATGTGAATAGAGAATGAGGATTTACATCTACAAATAACTGACTGAAAAGGGAAAATCCAATTTTGTCTCTTTTATCTGTCATTGCCATACATTGCTTGTATGCCGTTTTCTCAAGGTTGCCTGAATGGGCTGGTTATTTTGTTATTGTTTCAGTACATGGAGGACAGACTCAAAAAAGATACAAAAGCAAAATTAAGAGCATTCTGGGAAACAATAGGGACACATAGACACACGAAAAAGGAGCCTGTAGGGAAAGGGTTTGAAAGAAGAGGCAATGGATCTCAGAAAACTTGAAAAATCTGTTGTGTAAGGAGTTGTAAATTTAAACCTCTAGAGGACAAGAGAGGTGAGAAGTTGTATGGGCATTTGAAGCAATTAGAAGGAATGTGGTTTGGAGAGCTGTGTGACATCAGAATCCCTAGAGCAGAGAATGAACAAAGAAATTTGACTTTAATGTATGTTGTAGAGATGGTTTAGGAGATGACCTTTGGACGCAGGAGCCCCCTATCTGTCAAGAAGTTTTACTTCTCACAATTCTTTGTACCAATTCAGTTTTCTGCTCAGAGTGCTGCAGAAACATTGTATATGAGCACAGACTGGGGAGTATGAGGTGAACAGGTAAAAAAAATATTTCTAGTTAAATATCATCTATATCTATCTATCTATCTATCTATCTATCTATCATCTATCTATCATCTATCATCTATCTTCTATCATCTATCTAATCTATCCGTAATTCAAGATTATAAGCGATCTAAAATGATGGCATAGAAGAAGGTAATTTAAAACCATTAATTATTATTTGGGAGATGAGATATTAGCTAGAGAAAAATGAATCATATAAAAAAGGAAACGTATGCATCAAATCAGAGCACAAATCAATAAGAGGCAGATTATTGGTCCAGGCTACTGGAAGAGATCTGTCAGGGCCCGGGGCCTCATAGGCAGAGGAGAAAGGAACCTCCACTCACTGCAAAGAATTCAGCAGCTGACACCAAAGACTGAATTTCTGGGAAGTGACTTCCTGCACTATGGTTGTGTATAATAGAATGGACTCTCCCAGATGAAGGTTTCAAAACACAGCACAAGTGACTCCAAGTTGGAGCAGATTTCAGGTATCTTTCACCTCTGAATTCCTTGAGGAACATTCCTACTGTATGCTTATCTGCCCAATTGCCTGAGGAACTGGTTAGCCTTTCCTGACGGACAGTAAGTGATCCAGGAACTGGGGCGGAATAGAGGGAGGAACATTTAATGCCTGCTGAGGAAGTCCTGAGCCTTTTTTGTTTTTAGTTTATCAACTGTATTTGGGACT